>NW_025212848.1:0-5745 GCF_004010195.1 Chiloscyllium plagiosum | reverse complement strand
TCTCTCTCTCTCACACACACACACACAGAGGCATGGTCTCACTCTTTCTCTCTCACTCGCTCACTCACTCACTCACTCACTCTCACACACACACACTCTTAGGCATAGTGTTTCTCTCATAGACACACACACATACGGTCTTTCTCTGTTTGTCTCTCTCTCTCTCTCACACACACACACCCACTCTCAGGCATAGTGTTTCTCTCTCTCTTACACACACACACAGATATGGTCTTTCTCTCTCTCTCTCTCGATCTCTCTCTCTCTCGATCTCTCTCTCACACACACAATGAACTATTATCTGTTATTCATTTTATGGGTTATGGGTGTCGCTGGCTGGCCAGCATTTTATGCCTGTCCCAAGTTGTCATTGCGAAGTTGGGGGTGAGCTGCCACCTTGAACCACTGTAATCCACCTGCTGTGGGTTAACCCCCAATTCCATGACGGAGGGAATTCCAGGACTTTGACCCAGTGACAGTGAAGGAACGGCATTATATTTTGAAGTCAGGATGGTGCTTGACCTGGAGGGTAACTTGAAGGTAGTGGAGTTCCCACACATCTGCTGCCCTTGTTCTTCTAGATGGAAGTGGTTGTGGGTTTGGAAGGTGTTGTCTAAGGATCTTCGGTGAATTTCTGCAGTGCATCATGTAGATAGTAGCAGCAGTGTGTACTGAGCATGTGTGGTGGAGGGAGTGGATACTTATGGATGTGGTGCCAATCAAGTAGGCTGCTTTTCCTGGATGGTGTCAAACATCTTGAGTTTTGATGGGGCTGCACCCATCCAGGCAAGTGGGGAGTATTCCATCACACTTCCAGCTTGTATATTGTAGATGGCGGACAGGCTGCAGTATTCCTTGCTGCAGTATTCCCAGCTTTTGACCTGCTGTTGTAGCTACTGTGTTTGTGGTAAGTGCAGTTGAGTTTCTGGTCAATGATAACCCCGCAGGATGTTGATATTATGGGATTCAGTGATGGTAAACCATTGAATGGCAAGGGGCAGTCGTTGGATTGTCTTTTATTTTTTGATGGCAATGTTACTTGCCACTTGTCAGCCCACGCCTTGATATTGTCCAGATCTTGTAGCATTTGAACATGGACATCAGAATCTGAGGAGTTGTGAATGGTACTGAACATAGGGCGATCATCGGCGAACATTCCCACCTCTGATGGACAGGAAGGTCGGTGATGAAGCAGCTGAAGATGGTCGAGCGCAGGACACTACCATGAGGGACTCCTGCAGAGACGTCCTGGACCTGAGGTGACTGACCTCCAACAACTACGACCATCTTCCTATGTTTCAGGTATGACTTCAACCATCAGAGAGTTTGCACCCATTGATTCCAGTTTTCCTATGATTCATTGAAGCCACATTCAATCGAGTGCAGCCTTGATGTCAAGGACTGTCACTCTCACCTTACCTCAAGCATCCAGCTCTTTTGTTCATATTTGGATCAAGTCTGTAATGAGGTCAGGAGCTGACTGGCCCTGGCAGAACCCAACTGGGCATCACTGAGCAGCTTATTGCTGAGCAAGTGTTGCTTTATAGCACTGTTAATGACACTTGCCATCAATTTACTGATGATCGAGAATAGTTTGATGGGGCGTTAATTGGCTGGGTGGAATTTGTCCTTTTTTTATGTACAGGACATCCCTGGAAAGTTTCCACATTGTTGGTTAGGTACCAGTGTTCTAATTGTAATGCAACATTAATAAGAGAAAAAGATGATTTCATTTTAAAACCCTTAGTCTTAATCTATTATTACACGACAATACACGCACATTGCATCAACTGTAACCATGCATTACTGCATTCTGTTTCAGTCCATTTACTCCTGCAACCAAATCCCTCCATCCAATTTGTGACAACACATCAGCAATTACATTTTCTCATCCGGCCACTTATATAATTTTCAAATTGAACGGTTGCATTAATAAGCTCCATGTAAACCATCTGGAAGTGCAGTCCTCACATTTCTCCAAAAGCTTTCATGGGTGATAATCAGAACATACAATTGTCCAAGACCCATTACTGGCAATATAAATGTTGAAATGTTGGAACACCAAGCTCAAGGTCTCCTTCTCAATTGTGGAATATTTCTGATGAATATTAAATTTACTGAAGAAATAACCTATCTTCTCATTATCGCCTTGTAAGAATACAGCACCAACACCCACATCACTCACATCAGTAGCCATCTTGAGTAGCTTTGTGTAATTAGGTGTAGCTAACACTGGGGCAGTGGTTAACACAGCTCTCAGGTTGGCAAATGCCTTCTGGCGTTCTACTGTCCACTGAAATAACCCAGCACTTCTTCAGTTAGTCAGTCAGTGGAGCAACCACACTATTTCAGTTTTCCAAAAACTTCTGGTAAATCTGTTCACTGCCAGGAATTATAGTCCTGCTGTCTTTGTCAATGGCATGGTCGGGGCCATCTGCACATGCCTGACAACTTGGCCAGGGACATGACTCGGTCTTTGGCGAATTCACACTTCGCCAGGTTTATTACCAGCCTGCCTCCCGAAGTTCAATTGAGTAGTTCCAATAAATGGTGCAAATGTTCCTTCTCTCTATGACAAAAAGATCACAAGGTTGTTGATGTACACCATACAATTGGATAACCCAGAAGTGACTTTATTGGTTAGTCTTTGAAATGTGGCTGGCACATTTTCCATACCAACTGGCATGACTTTAAGTTGGTAAAGTCCATTCAGTGTTATAAAAGCCGAAATAGTCCTCACTCCTTCGGATAAATGTACCTGCCAGTACCTTCTGAGCAAGTCCAAATTGCAAATATAAGTTCCTTGTTTTATATTTTCAATGCAATCTTCTCAATGTAGAATCGTATATGAATCAGACTCTGAAACCGCATTCACTTTGCAATAGTCTGCACACAATCATCTGGCTTTGGCATCATTACTTTGACTGAGCTCCAGTTGCTGCAACTCACTTTTATGTTGTTGTTTTTGAAACATGCATTCAGTCTGTCTTTGAACATATGCCAACTTTCTTCGGTGTAAGTCTATAAGGATTTGCTTAATTGGAGCCAACTTCCCTGCTCAATTTAATCATTCCCTAACAATTGACACACAGTTCAAATATGTGGTAGCTGAACTCTGACTCAGTAATTTCTCCTTATTTATTTTCAGTGGTCCTCTCACCTCATGCCCCAACACTCATTCAAATGTACTGAATGTAGTAGGTTCATTTAGTTCATCCTCACTGGTAAGATCCAGTCGTTTGGATTGTCTTGATGATAAGCCCTCTATATGGTCTTCTCTAAGCTCACTAATGGTCTTTAAAATTTAACGTCATCTTTCTCACATTCCCTTTCCATCCTTGTTGGTAAGCAGTGGATAAGCTACCCATAACTTCCATGCATATATTCGAAGTAAAATTTGAAAATAACACCGTCTTATTCCTCTACAAACACTGCCCCAGGTTAAATTAATAGCTATGGCTTATATTTTAAGTTTAATCAAGAGACTTATCTCCAAAAACACATAATCAAGAAAGAATCCACTGTACCCACTACTGCAGCCTTTCTCTTGGACAGACTTAGAACAACAATTAACTTATCTGATTCTGTGCTGTGGACTTTGCCCAACAGTTCCTCCAAGATTAGTTGTTAAGTTTCCCAGATGCACTCCGATGTCCAGCGATATATAAATTCAAACAGCAAAGGCACTAACTGTGCAGGTTCTCTCTCTCTCTCTCCTGCACTGTCCTCACCATGTGTTTCCTTTGTCTGCCCTTCTCCCTTTTAAACTGCTGTTGTTTTGGCTTTTTTTTTCAAAAGTTCCAAAACAATGCAACAGCATATAAACAGTAATTGCTGCTCCTGGAATTCGAGGAAATCACCTCTAACACCTGGCTCCAAAGATGTCTTTTTCAGCCAGATCAATGCCTGAAATAACCTTGACTCCGAGAACACGGGATTCTTCTTCATCTTCTGAAAGCCCATAAATAGTATCGATTTGCGTTGCCATATAACCAAAATGGAAAAAGGGACAAAGGGAGGGTGGAGGGAGAAAGTAGCACACAAATACACACTGGACAAGCTTCCCCCCAAAAATACCTGCTTATATGAAACAAAAAAGCCCACCCCCAGCAGGAATATCCTTCACAAACTGCCCTGCAAAGGCAACAACAAAGTGATCGCGTGGGGAACATGCCAAGACATGCACCAAGAATATCCCCGAACAATCAATCGCTCCTTTTCAAAAGTAAACAAAAATTCGTTTATGGCTGCTGAAGTGTGGCAAAGGGTTAACTCCTGATTCTCTGATGCCGCCTTGGGGTCCTATTGAATCAGGTCAGGACATGGAGGGATGTCACCCATTGTCATCAGCTGCAGGGCCATGGTGCTACAAGACCAGGAAGACGCTAGGAATACTGCAGCAAGTAACTCACCTCCTGACTCCCCAAAGCCTGTCCACCATCTACAAGGCACAAGTCAGGAGTGTGATGGAATACTCCCCACTTGCCTGGATGGGGGCAGCTCCAACTACATTCAAGAAGCTCGACACCATCCAGGACAAAGCAATTCTCTTGATTGGCACCACATCCACAAGCATCCACTCCCTCCACTACTATCACTCAGTAGCAGCAGTGTGTACCATCTACAAGATGCACTGCAGAAATTCACCAAAGATCCTCCGACAGCACCTTCTAAACCCACAACCACTTCTGTCTAGAAGGACAAGGGAAGTAGATACATGGGAACAACACCCCCTGCAAGTTTCCCTCCAAGCTACTCACCAACCTCTCTTGGAAATATACCCTAAAGACATTGTGGGTCTACATATAGCACATAGAATACAGTGGATTAAGAAGGCTGCTCACCACTACCTTCTCGGGGGCAATTAGGGACGGGGAAGCCAGCAGTGCCCATGTACCATGAGTGATTTTCTTAAAAATGCCAGCGTCAGTCCCAGGAATAAAAACTATGAACTGCTGGAGAAACTCAGTAGGCATGGCAGTATCTGTGGAGAGGGAAACAGAGTTAATGCTTTGAGTCTTCCATGGGTTTTCTTCTGATCTCTGTGCCAGGATCAAAGGTCACTATGACAAGAGAGTCAAAAGAATGTCTGGTGGAGAGGCCACTTCTTTATCTCCCCACCTTGCCCAAGGGGGTCCCTCAACACTCCGTGCACCTTTTCATCCTTCATCTGACAGTCTCTTCCCTTTTCACATTTCCTTCAGTGTATTAATTTCACTTTTCTCTGCTTGTAAAATACACCAACTTTTCCAAATCCTCCTTCCTTGCATTTACACTCTCTGTAATGCAAAGCACTTCCCATTTCTGTTCCTCTCCCTCACTATGCTGTGCTAAACACATAAGCCCCTACTAACCTGTGTTTTTCATTTTGTTTTAGAGGCATAGGGTCATAGAGATATATAAAGCATGGAAACAGATTGTTTGGTCCAACTCGCCCATGCTGGCCAGATATCCAATCTAGTCCCATTCGCCAGCACTTGGCCCCTATCCCTCCAAACCCTTCCTATCCATTTACCCATCCAGACGCTTTTTAAGTGTTGTAATTATACCAGCCTCCACCACTTCCTCTGGCAGCTCATTCCATACACGCACCACCCTCTGTGTGAAAATGTTGCCCCTCAAGTCCCTTTTAAATTTTTCCCCTCTCACCCTAAACCTATACCCTCTAGTTCTTGACTTGCAGGAAGTGGGCACAAAACTGACGGAGGGATAGAAAGCAGAGAGTGAGAGGTCATGGATATTTTT
>NW_025212847.1:26872-29000 GCF_004010195.1 Chiloscyllium plagiosum | reverse complement strand
GCCCTGTGTGGGGTGCCGGACAATAGCATCACAATGGAAAGGTGCCTTTTCATAAACAGAGTAATGAATATCTTACAACAAAGATTCAAAAGTGCCACAAAGACAAAACACGTAATTACAACAGCAATGAGCACAATCATTGCATGTAGAATAAAAGAGCACCAAGAGCTGTTTAATCCATCCAGCCAGGTCGCTTATAGTCGTGGAATTACATCCCTTCCTCCCTAATCTTGTCTGCCTCTCGCGTTATGTAGTCCGCCAGATTAGTAACATTATCTGAGGCATCAGCGATGCAAGTGCAACATTCAGAGCCAGTAAGGGCGCAGCTAACAGGTTGTCCCCAAATCAGATATTCGTGGGCTATACGCTCCTGCAAAGCGACAGGAGTATCAGTTGTGTTTTCACCAAAGCACAGCAGTTAAAGTCAGTTTCTCTTTGTATTATGTGTTATGTGTTATTGTTAAATTATGGCTTTGTATCCTCCTATGAGCCACTTGTAAAGTGAGGGTACATGTCTCAGGCACGTTTTTCAGTGCAAAAATCTTTTCTAAACATTCATGAGTGTTCCTTACTTCTGAGTTAACAATCTATTTTGCGTACTTACATGAGTATCGCAAAATGGTCATACATTCTTTACTGCCATATGAGTTTATCCAGCGAGTTATGAGATTTTAAATATTTCTTCAAGAATAGTTACGATGCCTGGGGTAGTGGCTGTATCAGCAAGTTCAGCAAGGAAAGACAAGGACAAGAACATCATGAAGAGAAAGCATTCAGTTCCGTGGTCCCATCTCAGCATCTTTTTTCACGAAAATGCTTGACAACATCAATTGCCATTTCAATCCATTCCCAGTTGTTGTTTCTTCTTTCTCCATGGACGGTTCCATGAATACTAGTATCCCACATTGTCTGACCCGACCGATGCAGAAACGTCCATCCTACCCTCCTCATCATTTGTAGTCTTGGCATATGCCGGACGTTCATCCGACGTGTTCTGTGTGGTTGTTGGTTTGCCGTCTTTTCCGCAACGTGTTTTTTCAGAGTGGCCCCTTTTGACACAGTATTGAAGGACAAGAATGGATATCGCATTCTTCTATTTCAGGACCGACAATCGCTGGTCTATTGACCTATTTTTCCGCAGTTTGGGCAAGATGTTGTTTTTGGCATAGCGCCCACATTGTTGGTAGACTTTATAGAGTCGTTTTCCATACTCCGAGGCGCCGTTCCCTTTCTAGTCTTAAGTATTAGTTACTTTAGCCAAAATGGTGGGCGGTTGGCCCAATCCACACTGAATTTCGGTCTAAAGTCTGCTGAAAGGCTCAAGTTGGTCCTCGATTTATTCTCTTGTGAAGAATGGCCATGTTTGACACGATTATAATTCCTTAAAAAATACATAATTGAGTCTGATACAAACGCAAACCACATTTTCGAATCACCACAGATTTCGAAATTGTAGACTGAATTCAAAACACTTCGAGATTTCGTGTTGCAAGGGGAAAAAAACGAATATTACACAAGACCACATGCAATCTCCAACGAAGGAAAGTACATTCAAAACAGAGCACAAACAGTTAAAACTTAGTTCAGTATTTGCAGCACCAAACTTTGTACTGTCTCTCTCTTTAGCTCACTCTCTTTCTCTGTCTATCTATCTCTCTGCAGTCTCCTTGTCCTATCTAATTTACACGATATTTCTGTTTTCTGTTTTATCCGATCACAATTAAATGTGTCAACATTTGGAAATAACTTCTCAGTTGTTCCTGTCCACTTCACATGTTTGTTGACAAAGGTTTGGTTTGGAAGTAGACATGGAATGAATATGTATACGCACGAAACGCGTTCCCTTCTGAGAGTGCGACACATAAGAGAGATAGCTCCCCATTCATTTCACAATTGTCTCTTTCACACAAACGGTCCTTTAAATCGAATATTACTATTAATAAAGTTGACTAATTCACGCAAAGAATATGACCAAATGTCCAATTTCCCAGAATTCTCACTCTCATGAATCTAAAATTATTTTCTCTATTATCAACCTCTTTGTGGTCAAGGTTTTGCCTGAAAAGTCAGTCAATTGATACACCAGAAGCACCCCACATTTCTTGGTCCTATCTTTAGTTTATCGTAA
>NW_025212847.1:21688-24680 GCF_004010195.1 Chiloscyllium plagiosum | reverse complement strand
GGTGGGGGGTGGGGAAATGAGGAAACTGGTGAAATCCGAGTTCATCCCTTGTGGTTGGAGGGTTCCTAGCCGGAAGATGAGGCGTTCTTCCTCCAACTGTCGTTTTGTTGTGGTCTGACGATGGAGGAGTCCAAAGACCTGCATATCCTTGGTGGAGTGGTAGGGGGAATTGAAATGTTGAGCTACAGGGTGGTTGGGTTGGTTGGTCCGGGTGTCCCAGAGGTGTTCTCTGTAACGCTCCGCAAGTAGCCGGCCTGTCTCCCGAATATAGAGGAGGCCACATCGGGTGCAGAGGATGCAGTAGATGATGTGTGTGGAGGTGCAGGTGAATCTGTGGCGGGTATGGAAGTTTCCTTTGGGGCCTTGGGGGGAGGTGAGGGGGGAGGTGTGGGCGCCAGTCTTGCACCTCCTGCGGTTGCAGGGGAGGGTGCCGGGAGTGGAGGTTGGGTTGGTGGGGGGTGTGGGTCTGACGAGGGAGTCACGGAGGGAGTTGTCTTTACGGAATGCTGATAGGGGAGGGGAGGGAAATATATCCTTGGTGGTGGGGTCCGTTTGGAGGTGGCGGAAATGGCGGCGGATGATGCGCTGTACATGGAGATTGGTGGGGTGGTAGGTGAGGACCAGTGGGGTTCTGTCCTGGTGGCGGTTGGAGGGGCGGGGCTCAAGGGCGGAGGAGCGGGAAGTGGAAGAGATGCGGTGGAGGGCATCGTCGACCACGTCGGGGGGGAAATTGCGGTCCTTGAAGAAGGCAGCCATCTGGGTTGTGCGTTTTTGGAACTGGTCCTCCTGGGAGCAGATGCGGCGGAGTCGACGGAATTGGGAGAATGGGATGGCGTTTTTACAGGGGGCAGGATGGGAGGAGGTGTAGTCCAGGTAGCTGTGGGAGTCGGTAGGTTTGTAGTAGATGTCCGTGTTGATTCGGTCGTCTGAGATAGAAATAGAAAGGTCGAGGAAGGGGATGTTCTATGCCCATTTAAATAACCTTAACGTCGGTGAGTCTACTTCCGTTGCAGGCCGGCTTTCCACGCCCCAACTTAAGGAATCGAGCCGGAAATCTGTCCTAAATTTATCACCCCTTAATTTGAAGCTCTGTTCCCTCGTGCAACCTTCCAGCATTCGAGGACAAAGGCTCTCGTTATGATTCGTATCTCACCCTCTGATTATTTTATACATCTCTATTAAGTCACCCCTCAACCTTCTTCTCTACACACGAAAATATCCTCAGTTCCAATAGCCTTTCCTCGTAAGACATTCCTTCCATACCAAGCAATATCCTAGTAATTCTCCTCTGGTCCTCACTTACCACCCCACCAATCTCCATGTACAGCGCATCATCCGCCGTCATTTCCGCCATCATCCGCCGTCTGAACCCTTTCCAAAACTTCCCCATCCTGTCCATAATACGTTCATCAGAACTACTGCTCCTCGGATGCTGCCTGAACTGCTATGCTCTTCCAGAACCACTAATCCAGAATCTGCTTTCCAGCATCTGCAGGCAATGTTTTTACCTAATAGTCCAGTTCCGGCCTTACAAATGTCTTGTACAGCTGAGGTCTGATGTCATGGCTCCAAAACGCAAGCCCCATATTGACAACCGCCAAAGCACTAAATGTCTTCTTCACAATCGTATTAACCTGGGTGACAATTTTCCAGGATTTATACAGCTGGACACCGAGATCTCCCTTTTCATCTACACTGCCAAGAAATGTACCATTAGCCCAGCACTCTGCATTGTTGTTACTTCTTCCAAAGTGAACTAACTCTCACTTTCTGCATTAAACTCCATTTGCCGATTCTGAGCCCAGCTATGCATTTTATCTGTCTCCCTCAGGAACACAAAGCATCATTTGGCAGTATCCACATTTCTTCTTACCTCAGGGCATTCTGCAAATTAACTAACCCATCCTTCTACGCCCACATCCAGATCACCGTTAAAAATGCCAAACTGTAGTCGCTCCAAAACAGATCCCTACAACAGACCACTGGTAACTGAACTCCAGGATGGAATTTCCAGTCAATCACCACCGTCTGTCTTCTTTCGGCTAGTCAATTTGCGATCCAAACCCGTAAGTCACCCATATTTTCTGTATTGTATATTGGCCTACCGAATGGAACCTTATCAAACGCCTTACTGAAGTCAAAATACATTACATCAACTGCTTTACCTGCATCCACCTGTTTTGTCAACTTCTCAAATAACTCAATACGGTTAGTTCGGCACAATCAACTCTTTACAATAGTGTTGACTATTTTAACTAAAATAATCCTTTCCAAATGATTATTAATCCAGTATATTTTACCCTTTTCCAGAACCTTAACCATTACTAAAGAAAGACTCGGTGGTCTTTAATCACCAGAGTTGTTTGGACTCCCTTCTGAAACAAGTTAATAGCATTTGCCATTCTCGAGTGTTGTGGGAGGATGATAATGATGACATAATGATCAAAAACAAAAGCTCTGTAATTTCCTCCCTGGCTTCCCACAGAATCCACGAATAAATCTGATCCGGCTCACGGTGGTATCTACTTCCAGATCTTCCAAAATTGCTGAAATCTCTTCTTTGTCAACCGTAATTCCATCTGATCTAGTAGACTGCATTTCCATATTCTCACTAATATTGCCCTTTTCTAGTGTGAACACTGACGAAAAGTATCCATTAATCACTTCTTCTGTGTCCTCAGATTCCACATGCAACTTCCCACTTCTGTCTTCGATTGGCCCTAATCTTACTCAGATTAGATTATCTGCACTTGAAAAGTCAAGGACTGATTATGAATGGTCAGCATATCGTTGTGCATTGAAAATTGTATCTCATAAAATTTATTGACTTTTTTGCGGAGGTTCTCAAAAGATATATAAAGACAGAGCAGTAGGCCTGCCTACATGGACGCTCAGAAAGCTTTTAACAAGGTTCGGCATGAATGCACTGTTTATAAGATGAGATCATATGGGATCTAAGGAGAGTTGGATATTTGGACACAAGTTTGACATG
>NW_025212847.1:10113-20336 GCF_004010195.1 Chiloscyllium plagiosum | reverse complement strand
ACACGTTCACTCGCTCCACACAGGGAATCGACACGTTCACTCGTTCCACTCCGGGAATCCACACGTTCACTCGCTCCACTCCAAGAATTAACACGTTCACTCGCTCCACTCCGGGAATCGAAACGGTCACGCGGTCCACTCCGGGATTCAACGCGTTCACTCCGCTCCACTCCGGGATTCAACACATTTGCAGCACTCTGGGAATCGACATGTTCGCTCCGCTCCAGTCCGGGAATTGACGCGTATTCTCTGATCCGGGAATTGACACATTCGCTCCGCTCCTCTCCGGGAATCGACACGTTCACTTTCTCCACTCCAGGAATCAACACGTTCACTCGCTCCACTCCGAGAATTAACACGTTCACTCGCTCCACTCCGGGAATCGAAACGGTCACGCGGTCCACTCCGGGATTCAACGCGTTCACTCCGCTCCACTCCGGGATTCAACACATTTGCAGCACTCTGGGAATCGACATGTTCGCTCCGCTCCAGTCCGGGAATTGACGCGTTTTCTCTGATCCGGGAATTGACACATTCGCTCCGCTCCTCTCCGGGAATCGACACGTTCACTTTCTCCACTCCAGGAATCAACACGTTCACTCGCTCCACTCCGGGAATCGAAACGGTCACGCGGTCCACTCCGGGATTCAATGCGTTCACTCCGCTCCACTCCGGGATTCAACACGTTTGCAGCACTCTGGGAATCGACATGTTCGCTCCGCTCCAGTCCGGGAATTGACGCGTTTTCTCTGATCCGGGAATTGACACATTCGCTCCGCTCCTCTCCGGGAATCGACACGTTCACTTTCTCCACTCCAGGAATCAACACGTTCACTCGCTCCACTCCGGGAACTAACACGTTCGCTTCACTCCGGGAATCGACACGTTCACTCGCTCCACTGCAGGAATCGCCACGTTCACTCGCTTCACTCCGGGAATCAACACGTTCACTCGCTCTACTCTGGGAATTAACACGTTCGCTCTGATCCAGGAATTGACACATTCGCTCCACTCCACTCCAGGATTCGACACGTTCACTCGGTCCACTCCAGGATTCGATGCGTTCACTCCGCTCCACTCTGGGAATGAACACGTTCACTCCGCTCCACTCCACGAATGGACACATTTACTCCACTCCACTCCGAGAATCGACACGGTCACTCCACTCCGGGAATTAATACGTTCGCTCTGATCTGGGAATCGACACATTCACTCCGCTCCACTCCAGGAATTGACATATTTGCTCCGCTCCACTCCAAGATTCAACACGTTCGCTCCACTCCGGGAATTGGCGCGTTCGCTCTGATCTGGGAATCCACACATTGGCTCCGCTCCACTCCAGGATTCGACACGTACTCTTACTCCACTCTGGGAATCGACATGTTCACTCTGATCTGGGAATCGACGCATTTGCTCCACTCCACTCCGGGAATCGACGCATTCGCTCCACTCCACTCTGGCAATCGACACGTTCACTCGCTCCACTCCAGGAATTGACACCTTCACTCGCTCCACTCCGGGAATCGACACGTTCACTCACTCCACTCCGGGACCGACACATTCGCTTGGCTCCACTCCGGGAATTGACACGTTCACTCGCTCCACTCCGGGAATCAACACATCCACTCTCTCCACTCCGGGAATCGACATGTTCACTCCACTCCAGGAATTACCACTTTCGCTTCGCTCCACTCCGAGAATCGGTACGTTCGCTTCGCTCCACTCTGGGAATCAACACGTTCACTCGCTCCACTCTGGGAATCAACACTTTCACTCCATTCCACTCCGGGAATTGACACATTCACTCGCTCCATTCCAGGAATCAACACACTAACTCCGCTCCACTCTCGGAATCAAAACGTTTGCTCAGCTCTAGAAATTGACACGTTCACTCTCTCTACTCCAGGAATTGACACATTCGCTCCACTCCACTCCGAAAATCGACACCTTCGCTCTCTCCACTCCGGGAATCGACACGTTCATTCGCTCCACTCTGGGATTTGAAACGATCGCTCGCTCCACTCCAGGAATTGACACGTTCGCTCTGATCCAGAAATCGACACATTCACTCCGCTCCAATCCAGGATTTGACACATTCACCTCACTCCATCCCGGAAATGGACGTGTTCACTCGCTCCACTCTGGGATTCGACACATTCGCTCCACCCCACTCCGGGATTCGACACATTCGCTCCGCTCCACTCCGGGCATCGACACATTTGCTCCGCTCCACTCCAGGATTCGACACGTTCTCTCACTCCACTCCGGGAATCGACATGTTCACTCTGATCTGGGAATTGACACATTCGCTCTGCTCCATTCCGGGAATCGACACGTTCTCTCACTCCACTCTGGCAATCGACACGTCCACTCTCTCCATTCCTGGAATCGACATGTTCACTCCACTCTATTTCGGGAATCGACAAATTCGCTCGGCTCCACTCCAGGAATCGACACGTTCTCTTCGCACCGGGAATTGATACGTTCACTTCATTACACTCCGGGAATCGTCACGTTCACACTGCTCCACTCCAGGAATTGACACGTTCACTCTCTCCACTCCAGGAATCGACACATTCACTCGCTCCACTCTGGGAATTGACACGTTCATTTGCTCCACTCTGGGATTTGAAGCAATCACTCGCTCCACTCCGGGAATCGACACGTTCGCTCTGATCCGGGAATCGACACATTCGCTCCGCTCCAGTCAAGGATTTGACACATTCACTTCACTCCACCCCAGAAATGGACGTGTTCACTCGCTCCACTCCGGGATTCGACACATTTGCTCCACCCCACTCCGGGATTCGACACATTCGCTCCACCCCATTCCGGGATTCGACACTTTCGCTCCACCCCAGTCCAGGATTCGACACGTTCGCTCCACCCCACTCCGGGATTCGACACATTCGCTCCGCTCCACTTCGGGAATTGACATGTTCACTCGCTGCACCCTGGGATTTGGCACATTCACTCCGCTGCACTCTGGGAAACTACACATTCAATCCACTCTGGGAATTACCACATTTGCTTCGCTTCACTCCGGGAATCGACACATTCTCTCTGCTCCACTCCGGGAATCAGCACATTCGCTCCGCTCCACTCCAGGAATCGACACGTTCACTCACTCCACTCCAGGAATCAATACGTTCTCTTGCACCACTCCGGGAATTAACACGTTCAGTCGCTCCACTCCGGGATTCGACACGTTCACTTGCTCCACTCCGGGAATCGACCCGTTCACTCGCTCCACTCCAATAATTGACGCGTTCGCTCCGTTCTGGGAATTGACAAATTCACTCTGCTCCACTCCGGGATTCGACACGTTCGCCCCACTCCGGGAATCGACACATTCGTTCCGCTCCATTCCAGGATTCGATACCATCCCTCCGATCCAGGAATCGAGACGTTTGCTCCGTCCGGGAATTGACACGTTCACTCTGCTCCACTCCGGGAATCGACACGTTCGCAACGCGCCATTCCAGGAATCAATACGTTCGCTCTGATCTGGGAATCACCATGTTCACTCCACTCCACTCCAGGATTCGACACGTTCACTCGCTCCACTCCAGGAACCGACACATTCACTCGCTCCACTCCGGGAACCGACACGTTCACTCTGCTCTACTTCGGGAATCGACAAATTTGCTCGGCTCCACACTGGGAATTGATACATTGACTCGCACCACTTCGGGAATCGATATATTTGCTCTGATCCGGGAATTGACACATTCACTCCGCTCCACTCCAGGATTCAACACTTTCGTTCCATTCCGGGAATTGGCATGTTCGCTCTGATCTGGCAATTGACGCGTTCACTCCACTCCACTCCGGGATTCATCATGTTCACTCTGCTCAACACTCGGGGATTCGACACGTTCACTCCACTTCGTGAATGGACACGTTCACTCGCTCCACTCCGGGAATTGACACGTTCACTCCGCTCCACTCTGGGAATCTAAACGTTCACTCCGCTCCACTCCGGGAATCGAATCGTTCACTCCGCTCCACTCCGTGAATCGAAACGTTCACTCCGCTCCACTCCGGCAATCAGCACATTCACACCGCTCTACTTCGGGAATCAAAAAAATTTTCTCCACTCCACACCGGGAATCGATCCATTGACTCGCTCCACTCGGGGAATTGGCACGTTCATTCGTTCCACTCTGGGAATGAAACTTTCACTCGCTCCACTCTAGGAATCGAAACATTGACTCGTTCCACTCCGGGAATCGACACGTTCACTCCACTCCACTCAAGGAATCGACACGTTCGCTCTGATCCGGGATGTAATGCATTCGGTCTGCTCAAATCCGGGAAACGACATGTTCACTTCGCTCCGGGAATTGATACGTTCAATTCATTCCACTCTAGAATCGACACGTTCACTCGCCCCACACCGGGAATTGATGCGTTCGCTCTGATCCGGGAATTGACACATTCGCTCCGCTCCTCTCTGGGAATCGACACGTTCACTTTCTCCACTCCAAGAATCAACACGTTCACTCGCTCCACTCCGTGAATCGACACGTTCACTCACTCCACTCCGGGAATTGACATTTTCGCTATAATCCGTGAATTGATCCGTTCGCTCCATTCCATTCTGGGATTCGACACATTCGCACCACTCCGGGAATCGACATGTTCGCCACGCTCCACTCCAGGAATCGACACATTCACTCTGCTCCACTCCGGGAATCGGCACGTTCACTCAGTCCACTCTGGGAATTGACGTATTTGCTCCGATCTGGGAAATTGCACATTTGCTCTGCTCCGTGAATCGACACGTTCACTTTATCCACTCTAGGAATCGACACGTTCGCTCCACTCCGGGAATTGACACGTTCACTTTATCCATTCCATGAATCAACACGTTCACTCGCTCCGCTCCGTGAATCGACACGTTCACTTTATCCACTCTAGGAATCGACACGTTCGCTCCACTCCGGGAATCGACACGTTCGCTCCACTCCGGAAATCGACACGTCCACTCGCTCCACTCTAGGAATTGACACATTCGCTCTGCTCCACTCTGGGAATAGACACGTTCACTCAGTCCACTCTGGGAATGGATGCATTTACTCCACTCCATTCCGGGAATTAACACGTTCACTCCGCTCCACTCCGCGAATCGACACGTTCACTCGCTCCACTCTAGGAATCGACTCATTCGCTCTGCTCCACTCTGGGAATACACACGTTCACGCAGTCCACTCTGGGAATGGACGCATTTACTCCACTCCACTCCGGGAATGGACACGTTCACTCGCTCCACTCAGGGAATCGACACATTCACTCGCTCCACTCCGAGAATCGACGCGTTTGCTCCACTCCGGGAATCGACACATTCACTCGCTCCACTCCGAGAATCAACGCGTTCACTCCACTCCAGGATTCGACATGTTCACTTGCTCCACTCTGGGAATTGACCCGTTCACTCGCTCTACTCCGAGAATTGACGCGTTCGCTCCATTCTGGGAATTGACAAATTCACTCCGCTCCACTCCGGGATTCGACACGTTCGCCCCACTCTGGGAATCGACACACTCGCTCCGCTCCATTTCAGGATTCGATACCATCGCTCCGATCCAGGAATCGAGACGTTTGCTCCGTTCCCGGAATCGACAAGTTCACTCTGCTCCACTCCGGGAATCGACACGTTCGCAACGCGCCATTCTGGGAATCAATACGTTCGCTCCGCTCCACTCCAGGATTCGACATGTTCACTTGCTCCACTCCGGGAATCGACACGTTCACTCCGCTCCACTCCGGGAATTGGCACGTTCACTCCGCTCCACTTCGGCAATCAGCACATTCACTCCACTCTACTTCGGGAATCAACAAATTTTCTCCTCTCCACACCGGGAATCGATATATTTGCTCTGATCCGGGAATTGACACATTCACTCCGCTCCACTCCAGGATTCAACACGTTCGTTCCATTCTGGGAATTGGCACGTTTGCTCTGATCTGGCAATTGACGCGTTCACTCCACTCCACTCCGGGGTTCATCATGTTCACTCTGCTCAACACTCGGGGATTCGACACGTTCGCTCCACTCCGGGAATGGACACATTCACTCCGCTCTACTCTGGAAATCGACACGTTCACTCCGCTCCACTCTGGAAATCGAGACGTTCACTCGTTCCACTCTGTGAATTGACACGTTCACTCCACTCCACTTCGGGAATCGACTTTTCACTCGTTCCACTCTGGGAATCGACACGTTCACTTGCTTCACTCCGGGAATCGACTCATTCACTCCGCTCCACTCCGGGAATCGACACGTTCACTCCGCTCCACTCCGGGAATTGGCACGTTCACTCACTCCACTCCGGGAATCGACACTTTCACTCGCTCCACTCCGGGAATTAACACGTTCACTAGTTCCACTCGGGAATTGACACATTCGCTCCACTCCACTCCGGGATTTGACACGTTCGCACCACTCCTTAATCGACATGTTTGCCACGCTCCACTCTGGGAATCGACACGTTCACTCCGCTCCACTCCCGGAATCGGCACATTCACTCCGCTCCACTCCGGGAATCAGCATGTTCACTCACTCCACTCCAGGAATCAACACATTCACTTGCTCCACTCCGGGAATCGACACGCCCACTCGCTCCACTCTGGGAATCGATACGTCCACTCGCTCCACTCCGGGAATTAACACGTTTACTCACTCCACTCCGGGAATGGACACGTTCACTGGCTCCACTCCGGGAATTAACACGTTCACTCACTCCACTCCGGGAATCGGCACGTTCACTCCGCTGCACTCCGGGAATCAGCACGTTCACTCGCTCCACTCCAGGAATCGACACGTCCACTCGCTCCACTCCGGGAATTAACACGTTCACTTGCTCCACTCTGGGAATTAACACGTTCACTCGCTCCACTCTGGGATTCGACCCGTTCGCTCGCTACACTCCGAGAATTGACGCGTTCGCTCCATTCTGGGAATTGACAAATTCACTCCGCTCCACTCCGAGAATCGACACATTCACTCCACTCCATTCCAGGATTTGACACCATCGCTCCGATCC
Source organism: Chiloscyllium plagiosum (assembly GCF_004010195.1). Taxonomy (NCBI): domain Eukaryota; kingdom Metazoa; phylum Chordata; class Chondrichthyes; order Orectolobiformes; family Hemiscylliidae; genus Chiloscyllium; species Chiloscyllium plagiosum. The sequence continues at coordinate 13,287 of NW_025212847.1, read as the reverse complement.
AGGAATCGAGACGTTTGCTCCATTCCGGGAGTTGACACGTTCACTCTGCTCCATTCCGGGAATCGGCATGTTCGCAACGCGCCATTCCGGGAATCAATGCGTTCGCTCTGATTTGGGAATCAACACGTTCGCTCCGCTCAACTCCAGGATTCGACATGTTCACTTGCTCCACTCCAGGAATTGACACGTTCACTCGCTCCACTCCAGGTTTCAACACGTTCATTCGCTCCACTCCAGGATTAAACACGTTCATTCGCTCCACTCCGGGAATCGACACGTTCACTCGCTCCACTCCGGGAATCGACACTTTCACTCTGCTCTACTTCAGGAATCAACATATTTGCTCTGATCCGGGAATTGACACATTCACTCCCCTCCACTCCAGGATTCAACACGTTCGCTCCATTCCGGGAATTGGAACGTTCGCTCTGATCTGGCAATAGACGCGTTCACTCCAATCCACTCCGGGATTCATCATGTTCACTCTGCTCAACACTTGGGGATTCGACACGTTCACTCCGCTCCACTCTGGAAATCCACTCGTTCACTCGCTCCACTCTGGGAATCGACACGTTCACTCCACTCCACTTCGGGAATCGACTTTTCACTCGCTCCACTCTGGGAATCGACACATTCACTTGCTCCACTCCGGGAATCGAAATGTACACTCCGCTCCACTCCGGCAATCAGCACATTCACTCCGCTCTACTTCGGGAATCAACACGTTTTCTCCACTCCACACCGGGAATCGATACATTGACTCGCTCCATTTGGGGAATTGGCACGTTCACTCGTTCCACTCTGGGAACGAAACTTTCACTCGCTCCACTCTGGGAATCAATAAATTGACTCGTTCCACTCCGGGAATCGACATGTTCACTCCACTCCACTCAAGGAATCGACACGTTCGCTCTGATCCGGGATGTAACGCAATTGGTATGCTCAAATCCGGGAATCGACATGTTCACTTCGCTCCGGGAATTGATATGTTCAATTCATTCCACTCGAGAATCGACACGTTCACTCGCCCCACGCCGGGAATTGACACGTTCGCTCTGATCCGGGAACTGACACATTCGCTCCGCTCCTCTCTGGGAATCGACACGTTCACTTTCTCCACTCCGCGAATCGACACGTTCGCTCACTCCACTCCGGGAATTGACATTTTCGCTATGATCCAGGAATTGATAAATTCGCTCCATTCCATTCCGAGATTCGACACGTTCGCACCACTCCGGGATTCGACATGTTCGTCACGCTCCACTCCAGGAATCGACACGTTCACTCCGCTCCACTCCGGGAATCGGCACGTTCACTCAGTCCACTCTGGGAATTGACGTGCTTGCTCCGATCTGGGAATTTACACATTTGCTCTGCTCCGTGAATCGATACGTTCACTGTATCCACTCCGGGAATCAACACGTTCACTTGCCCCACTCCAGGAATCGACACGTTAGCTCCACTCCGGGAATCGACACGTTCGCTCGCTGCACTCTAGGAATTGACACATTTGCTCTGCTCCACTCTGGGAATACACACGTTCACTCAGTACACTCCGGGAATGGATGCATTTACTCCACTCCATTCCGGGAATTAACACATTCACTCGCCCCACTCCGGGATTCAACACATTCGCAGCACTCCGGGAATCGACATGTTTACCACGCTCCACTCCGGGCATCAACACGTTCATTCTGCTCCACTCCGGGAATCGGCACATTCACTCGCTCCACTCCAGGAATTAACACGTTCGCTCTGCTCCACTCCAGGAATCGACATATCCGCTCCGCTCCATTCCGGGAATTAACACGTTCACTCTGCTCCACACTGGGAATCGATACATTGACTTCGCTCCACTTCCGGAATTATCACGGTCACTTCGTTCCACTCTGTGAATCGACACGTTCACTCCACTCCACTTCGGGAATCGACTTTTCACTCGCTCCACTCTGGGAATCGACACGTTCACTTGCTCCACTCCGGGAATCGACACGTTCACTCCGCTCCACTCCGAGAATCGACACATTCAGTCGCTCCACTCCGGGAATCGACACATTCACTCGCTCCACTCCAGGAATCGACACGTACACTTGCTCCACTCCGGGAATCGACTCATTCACTCGCTCCACTCCGAGAATCGACGCTTTCGCTCCACTCCGGGAATCGACACATTCACTCGCTCCACTCCGGGAATCGACACATTCACTCGCTCCACTCCGGGATTCAGCGCGTTCGCTCCACTCCGGGGATGGACACATTCGCTCCGCCCCACTCCAGCAATTGACACGTTCACTCGCTCCACTCCGGGAATTAATAGGTTCGCTCTGATCCAGGAATCGACACATTCACTCCGCTCCACTCGGGAATCGACACATTTGCTCTGATCCGGGAATTGACACATTCACTCCGCTCCACTCCGGGAATCGATACATTTGCTCTGATCCGGGAATTGACACATCCACTCCGCTCCACTCCGAGAATCGACAGGTTCGCACCGCTCCACTCCGGGAATCGGCATGTTCACTCAGTCCACTCTGGGAATTGGCGTGCTTGCTCCGATCTGGGAATTTGCACATTTGCTCTGCTCCGTGAATCGACACGTTCACTATATCCACTCCGGGAATCAACACGTTCACTCGCCCCACTCCAGGAATCGACACGTTAGCTCCACTCCGGGAATCGACACGTTCGCTCGCTCCACTCTAGGAATTGACACATTTGCTCTGCTCCACTCTGGGAATACACACGTTCACTCAGTCCACTCCGGGAATGGACGCATTTACTCCACTCCATTCCGGGAATTAACACATTCACTCGCCCCACTCCGGGATTCAACACATTCGCAGCACTCCGGGCATCAACACGTTCACTCTGCTCCACTCCGGGAATCGGCACATTCACTCGCTCCACTCCAGGAATTAACACGTTCGCTCTGCTCCACTCCAGGAATCGACATATCCACTCCGCTCCATTCCGAGAATTAACACGTTCACTCTGCTCCACACTGGGAATCGATACATTGACTTCGCTCCACTTCCGGAATTATCACGTTCACTTCGTTCCACTCTGTGAATCGACACGTTCACTCCACTCCACTTCGGGAATCGACTTTTCACTCGCTCCACTCTGGGAATCGACACGTTCACTTGCTCCACTCCGGGAATCGACACGTTC
>NW_025212847.1:6608-7346 GCF_004010195.1 Chiloscyllium plagiosum | reverse complement strand
CTCCACTCCAGGATTCGACACGTTCTCTTACTCCACTCCGGGAATCGATATGTTCACTCTGATCTGGGAATCGACGCATTCGCTCCACTCCACTCTGGCAATCGACACATTCACTCGCTGCACTCCAGGAATCGACACATTTGCCTCGCTCCACTCTGGGAATTTGCATGTTCACTCTGATCCGGGAATCGACACATTCGCTCTGCTCCACTCCGGGAATCGACACATTCACTCCACTCCACTCCAGGATTCGACATGTTCTCTCGCTCCACTCTGGGAATTGATACATTCACTCCACTCCACTCCAGGATTCGACACGTTCTCTCACTACACTTCGGGAATTGACACGTTCACCTGCTCCACTCTGGGATTTGACGCATCCACGCCGCTCCACTCTGGGAATTGGCACGTTCTCTCCTCCCCACTCCAGAAATTGATCCGTTTTCTGTCTTCACTCCGGGAATCGACGTGTTCACTCTGCTCCACTCCAGGATTTGACACATTCGCTCCACTCCGGGAATTGACACATTCACTCACTCCACTCCGGGAATCGACACATCCACTCTCTCCACTCCGGGAATCGACACGTTCACTCGCTCCACTCCGGGAATCAACACATTCACTCACTGCACTCCGGGAATTGATGCATTCGTCCATTCCATTCCGGGAATCGACATATTCGCTCCGCTCCACTCCAGGAATCAACACGTTCACTCACTCCACTCCGGGAATCGACAC
>NW_025212847.1:1820-6120 GCF_004010195.1 Chiloscyllium plagiosum | reverse complement strand
CTCTGCTCCACTCCGGGAATCGACACTTTCACTCCATTCCATTTCACTCCATTCCACTCCGGTAATCGACACATTCACTCGCTCCATTCCAGGAATCAACACATTAACTCCGCTCCACTCTCGGAATCAAAACGTTTGCTCTGCTCTAGAAATTGACACGTTCACTCTCTCTACTCCGGGAATTGACACATTCGCTCCACTCCACTCCAGGAATCAACATGTTCACTCTGCTCTGGGAATCGACACATTCGCTCCGCTCCACTTCGGGAATTGACATGTTCACTCGCTGCACCCTGGGATTCGGCACATTCACTCCGCTGCATTCTGGGAAACTACACATTCAATCCACTCTGGGAATTACCACATTTGCTTCGCTTCACTCCAGGAATCAACACATTCTCTCTTCTCCACTCCGGGAATCAACACGTTTACTCTGCTCCACTCCAGGAATCAGCACATTCGCTCCGCTCCACTCCAGGAATCGACACGTTCACTCACTCCACTCTGGGAATTGATGCATTGGCTCCACTCCATTCCGTGAATTGACACATTCACTCCGCTCCACTCCAGGAATCGACACGTTCTCTCTGCTCCACTCTGGGAATCTACGCGTTTGCTCTGCTCCAGAAATCTACATGTTCACTCTGGGAATCAACACTTTCACTCCACTCCAGTAATCGACACATTCGCTCTGATCTGGGAATTGACACATTCACTCCGCTCCAATCCAGGATTTTACACATTCACTTCACTCCACCACGGAAATGAACGTGTTCACTCACTCCACTCCGGGTTTCGATACATTCGCTCCGCTCCACTCCGGGAATCGACACATTTGCTCCGCTCCATTCCGGGAATTGACATGTTCACTCGCTGCACCCAGGGATTCGGCACATTCACTCCGCTGCTCTCTAGGAAACTACACATTCAATCCACACTGGGAATTACCACTTTTGCTTCGCTTCACTCCAGGAATCAACATGTTCTCTCCACTCCACTCCACTCCAGGAATCGGCACATTCGTTCTGCTCCACTCCAGGAATCGACACGTTCACTCTCTCCACTCCGGGAATCGACACATTCACTCACTCCACTCCGGGAATCGACACGTTCACTCGCTCCACTCTAGGAATCGACACGTTCACTCGCTCCACTCTAGGAATCGACACGTTCACTCGCTCCACTCTAGGAATCGACACGTTCACTCGCTCCACTCTAGGAATCGACACGTTCACTCGCTCCACTCTAGGAATCGACACGTTCACTCGCTCCACTCTAGGAATCGACACGTTCACTCGCTCCACTCTAGGAATCGACACGTTCACTCGCTCCACTCTAGGAATCGACACATTCGCTCTGATCTGGGAATTGACACATTCACTCCGCTCCAATCCAGGATTTTACACATTCACTTCACTCCACCACGGAAATGAACGTGTTCACTCACTCCACTCCGGGTTTCGATACATTCGCTCCGCTCCATTCCGGGAATTGACATGTTCTCTCGCTGCACCCAGGGATTCGGCACATTCACTCCGCTGCACCCTAGGAAACTACACATTCAATCCACTCTGGGAATTACCACTTTTGCTTCGCTTCACTCCAGGAATCAACATGTTCTCTCCACTCCACTCCAGGAATCGGCACATTCGTTCTGCTCCACTCCAGGAATCGACACGTTCACTCTCTCCACTCCGGGAATCGACACATTCACTCACTCCACTCCGGGAATCGACACGTTCACTCGCTCCACTCTAGGAATCGACACGTTCACTCGCTCCACTCCGGGAATTGATGCATTCGTCCATTCCATTCTGGGAATCGACATATTCGCTCCGCTCCACTCCAGGAATCAACACGTTCACTCACTCCACTCCGGGAATCGACACGTTCACTCGCTTCACTCCGGGAATTGATGCTTTCACTCCACTCCATTCCAGGAATCGACACGTTATCTCGCTTCACTCCGGGAAACGACACATTCTCTCCGCTCCACTCCGGGAATCGACACATTCTCTCCATTCCACTCCGGGAATCGACACATTTGCTCTGCTCCAGAAATCTACATGTTCATTCCGGGAATCAAAACTTTCACTCCACTCCAGAAATCGACACATTCGCTCTGATCTGGGAATCGACACATTCGCTCCGCTCCAATCCAGGATTTGACATATTCACTTCACTCCACCCCGGAAATGGACGTGTTCACTCACTCCACTCTGGGAATCGACACATTTGCTCTGCTCCACTCCAGGAATTGACACATTTGCTGTCTTCAATCCAGGATTTGACACATTCACTTCACTCCAGTCCGGGAATTGACATGTTCACTCGCTCCACTCCGGGATTCGGCACATTCACTCCGCTCCACTCTGGGAATCTATACGTTCACTCCACTCCGGGAATTACCACATTATCGACGAGTTCGCTCCACTCTGGAAAATGATACGTTCACTTCATTTCACTCCGGGAATTGGCACGTTCATGCGCTCTGGGAATTGATACTTTCAATTCATTCCACTCTGGGAATCAACACATTCGCTCTGATCCGGGTTTCGACACATTCGCTCCGCTCCAATCCAGGATTTGACATATTCACTTCATACCAGTCCAGAAATCGACACGTTCAGTACGCTCCACTCCGAGATTTGGCACGTTCGCTCTGCTCTTCTCCAGGAATCGTCATGTTGGCTCCACTCTGGGAATCGGCACATTCGCTCCTCTCCGGGAATCGTCATGTTGGCTCCACTCCGGGAATCGGCACATTCGCTCTGCTCAACTCCGAGAATCGACACGTTCACTCTGCTCCACTCCGGGAATCGACACGTTCACTCTGCTCCACTCCGGGATTCGGCACATTCGCTCCGCTTCACTCCAGGAACGTTCGACACGTTCACTTCATTCCACTCCGGGAATCGACACATTTGCTCCACTCTGGAAAATGATACGTTCACTTCATTCCACTCCGGGAATTGGCACGTTCACGCACTCCAGGAATTGATACATTCAATTCATTCCACTCTGGGAATTGACACGTTCGCTCTGATCTGGGATGCGACACAATCGGTCTGCTCAAATCTGGGAATCGACACGTTCGCTTCGCTCCGGAAAGTGATACGTTCACTTCATTCCACTCCGGGAATTGGCACGTTCACGCGCTCCAGGAATTGATACGTTCAATTCATTCCATTCTGGGAATTGACACGTTCACTCTGATCCGGGATGCGACACAATCGGTCTGCTCAAATCTGGGAATCGACACGTTCGCTTCGCTCCGGAAAATGATACGTTCACTTCATTCCACTCCGGGGAATTGGCACATTCACGCGCTCCACTCCGGGAATCGACATATACGCCCTGCTCCACTACGGGATTCAGCACTTTCGCTCCACTCTGGGAATTGACACGTTCACACTCTCCACTCCGGGAATCGACACATTCACTCAGCTACACTCCGGGAATCAACATGTTCACTCCGTTCCAGGAATTGACACATTCACTCGGCTGCACATCGACACGTTCACTCGCTGCACTCCGGGAATTGATGCATTCGTCCATTCCATTCCGGGAATCGACATATTCGCTCCGCTCCACTCCAGGAATCAACACGTTCACTCACTCCACTCCGGGAATCGACACGTTCACTCGCTCCACTCTAGCAATCGACACGTTCACTCGCTGCACTCCGGGAATTGATGCATTCGTCCATTCCATTCCGGGAATCGACATATTCGCTCCGCTCCACTCCAGGAATCAACACGTTCACTCACTCCACTCCGGGAATCGACACGTTCACTCGCTCCACTCTAGCAATCGACACGTTCACTCGCTGCACTCCGGGAATTGATGCATTCGTCCATTCCATTCCGGGAATCGACATATTCGCTCCGCTCCACTCCAGGAATCAACACGTTCACTCACTCCACTCCGGGAATCGACACGTTCACTCGCTTCACTCCGGGAATTGATGCTTTCACTCCACTCCATTCCAGGAATCGACACGTTAACTCGCTTCATTCCGGGAAACGACACGTTCTCTCCGCTCCACTCCGGGAATCGACACATTCTCTCCATTCCACTCTGGGAATCGACACATTTGCTCTGCTCCAGAAATCTACATGTTCATTCCGGGAATCAAAACTTTCACTCCACTCCAGAAATCGTCACATTCGCTCTGATCTGGGAATCGACACATTCGCTCCGCTCCAATCCAGGATTTGACATATTCATTCACTCCACCCCCGGAAATGGACGTGTTCACTCACTCCACTCTGGGAATCGACACATTTGCTCTGCTCCA
>NW_025212847.1:0-1453 GCF_004010195.1 Chiloscyllium plagiosum | reverse complement strand
GAATCGACACGTTCACTCTGCTCCACTCCGGGATTTGGCACATTCGCTCCGCTTCACTCCAGGAATCGACACGTTCACTTCATTCCACTGCGGGAATCGACACGTTTGCTCCACTCTGGAAAATGATACGTTCACTTCATTCCACTCCGGGAATTGGCACGTTCACGCACTCCAGGAATTGATACATTCAATTCATTCCACTCTGGGAATTGACACGTTCGCTCTGATCTGGGATGCGACACAATCGGTCTGCTCAAATCTGGGAATCGACACGTTTGCTTCGCTCCGGAAAATGATACATTCACTTCATTCCACTCCGGGGAATTGGCACGTTCACGCGCTCCACTCCGGGAATCGACATATACGCCCTGCTCCACCACGGGATTCAGCACTTTCGCTCCACTCTGGGAATTGACACGTTCACACTCTCCACTCCGGGAATCGACACATTCACTCAGCTCCACTCTGGGAATCGACACGTTCGCTCTGATCCAGGAGTCAACACATTTGCTCGGCGCCACTCTGGGAATCAACACGTTCACGCGCTCCACTCCGGGAATCGACACGTTTGCTCCGCTCCATTCCAGGAATCGACATGTTCACTCACTCCACTCCGGGAATTGACAAATACGCCCCGCTCCACTACGGGATTCAGCACTTTCGCTCCACTCTGGGAATTGACACGTTCACACTCTCCACACCGGGAGTTGACACGTCCACTCGCTCCACTCCGGGAATCGACACATTCACTCCGCTCCAGGAATCAACACATTCACTCGGCTCCACTCTGGGAATCGACACGTTCGCTCTGATCCGGGAATCGACACGTTCACTCCACTCCAATCCAGGATTTGACACATACAATTCACTTCACCCCGGGAATCGACATGTTCACTCGCTCCACTCCGGGATTCGGCACATTCACTCCGCTCCACTCTGGGAATCTACACGTTCACTCCACTCCGGGAATTACCACATTTGCTTCGCTCCACTCTGGGAATCGACACGTTCTCTCTGCTCCACTCCGGAAATCAGCATGTTCGCTCTGCTCCACTCTGGGAATCCACACATTTGCTCTATTCCAGGAATCGACACATTCGCTCCACTCCACTCCCGGAATCAAAATGTTTGCTCCGCTCCAGAATCTACGTGTTCACTCCAGGAATCGATATGTTCGCTCTGATCTGGGAATCAACACATTCGCTTCGCTTCGCTCCACTCCAGGAATTGATACATTTGATGTCTCCAATGCAGGATTTGACTTATTCAATTCACTCCACTCCGGAAATCGACACGTTCACTCGCTCCACTCCGGGATTTGACACATTCGCTCACTCTGGGAATTGACACATTCACGCCCCTCCACTCCGGGAATCGGTAAGTTTGTTCCGCCCCACTCCAGGAATCGACACGTTCACTCCGCTCCACTCTAGGAATCGACACGTTCACTTGG
>NW_025212846.1:27465-29000 GCF_004010195.1 Chiloscyllium plagiosum | reverse complement strand
AGTTCTTATACACCAGCACACTATCCAACTCAAAATGAGCAAGACTTCATATGCATTGTTTTAAAAATTATCTACTAAAGTATTTTCCCCAATGGATATCCACCATGCTCTAAATATCATACTAAGATCCAAGTGCGAAACAATTGTAAAGGAATGATCAGATATTTTGTGCTCCTCTGAGCCTAAATTTACCAGCAACGTACTGCAGTCTAAGTGACCTCACCAATGTATACATTTACAACTATCGGGGTCCCATTAGGTGCACTTAAAGAATGGCTTCAACTTGTCAGATTAGTAATCATAACAGCCTTTCTCCAAATTGTCTGTTCTATTTATTCATTTTAAATTTGCACGGAGATGTTGTTCATAACTTTTCTTTGAAAATTCACCGAGATAGCACATCAGCTCCAATTTTAACCAAATCTGTCCAATATTGTGTCATTCCTTTGAGGAAGTAACAAACAGGATAGATAAAAGGAAAGCTGTGGATGTAATAATATTTGAAGTTTCAGAAGGCACCTGATAAAGTACTGCATGTTAGATTACTTATTAAGATAAAAGCCCGTGGTGCTGGGGGGTAGTATATTAGCATGCATTGAGAACAGCAAACTAATAGAAGACAGAGAGTTGAGATAAGGATGGCAACCTGTAACTAGTGGAAACCCATATGGATCAGTGCTGAGCCCACAACTATTTGCAATGTATTCATGGCTTGCATGTGGAAAGTGAATGTGCTTCAGAAAGTTTGTGGATGCCACAGAGAAGTAGGAATGCAGGTGGTGAGAATGACTCAAAGGGTTGAACTTGGGATAGAGACAAGTTAGGATTAGAGTGGTGGTGGAAAAGCACAGCAGGTCAGGCTGCAGGAAAATCGACATTTCGGGCGAAAGCCCTTCATCAGGAATGATGGGCTTTACCTAGTTGATGGTTTCCAGCATCTGCAGTCCTTGTTTTTACCATAGAGACAAGTTAAATGAGTGGGCAACAACTTGACACAAGATGGAATATAATATGGGGAAATGAGAGTGTATGCGCTTTAGCAGGAAGAATACAGGAACAGAACATTAGTCAAATAGGGAAAGACTACAGAATGCTACAGCACAAAAGGGGATATGATAACCTTCATGCATAAAACTCAAGCATACAAGTTCAACAGATATAGCTCCTTGAAAATGGAGTCGCAGGTAGATAGGATAGTGAAGAAGGCGTTTGGTATGTTTTTTTTATTGGACAAAGCATTGAGTACAGGAGTTGGGAGGACATGTTGCAGCTGTACAGGACATTGGTTAGGCCACTGTTGGAATATTGCATACAATTCTGGTCTCCTTCCTAGCGGAAAGATGTTGTGAAACTTGAAAGGGTTCAGACAAAATTTACAAGGATGTTGCCACAGTTGGAGGATTTGAGCTATAGGGAGAGGCCGAACAGGCTGGGGCTGTTTTCCCTGGAGCGTTGGGGACTGAGGGGTGACCTTATAGAGGTTTACAAAATTATGAGGGATATGGATAGGGTAAATAGGCAAAGTCTTTTCTCTG
>NW_025212846.1:0-1092 GCF_004010195.1 Chiloscyllium plagiosum | reverse complement strand
TCCCTCCCTCACCTCCACTCACTGTTCCCTCTATCCTCTCTCTCTCCTCCCCAATCTCCCTCTCCTTCACTCTTTCTTTCCTTCCTCTATCCTTCTGTCTCGCTCCTCCATCCACCCTCTCCTCTGACTTCCATACTCCTCTCCACCTCACTCCCTGACTCACTCAGGAACAGGCGGTAGGTGCCGGTGTGCTCTCGGCCACGCTCTTCCCTCCGATACCCCGCCATGGCTGCACTGACACAGACACTGACACTGACACCGCCCCCCCCTACGTCAGTGACACACCCTCCGGTAACGTCATCACGCCCGCTCGAGGACACATCAGCGACACACCCCCGTGCGATTCAACGCCATGACGCAACGACACGGGCTCCTGGCCCGCCTCCCCAATGTTGACGCCATCACGCTGCGTGCCCGCCGTCCTGTCCAGAGGGCATCGTCTGACGTAACCCGCAGTTGCTGTCACCTTTGACCCGTGGGGTTGGGTGCGCCCTGAGTCGGTCTGTAGAAATGATCTGTGCGCGGTGTGATTGCAGACCAGCATCAGGATGAGGTGTTAGTCAACCGTGCGGTGCATGCAGCCCAGAGATTGATGGAGAAAAACTGTAGTACACAAAAAAGTAGGTGGAAAGGCCGGTTTTGAGATGGACTCAGTCTACAGCGAGGTATTGTATTGATAGGTTAATGATCAGGAGCTGCTCCTTGGATGCTGCCTGAACCACTCTGCTCTTCCAGCACCACTAATCCAGAATAATGATTAGGAGGTGCCAGTGTTGGACTGGGGTGTACAAAGTTACAAATCACACAACACCACAGAATGTATAATTTATAGAGTTATAGGCTATAAATTCTGTGTCTTACAATTGTGTCCTCCACAACCGCCTGATGAAGGAGCGGTGCTCCGAAAGCTAGTGCTTCCAATTAAACCTGTTGGACTACAACCTGGTGTTGTGTGATTTGTAACTTTGAAAGGTTAAGTAAGTGGGCAAGAGGTTGACAAATAAGAGTATGACGTTGGTAAATGCGAAGTTGTTCATGCCAGAAGGGAGAACATAAGGATAATTATTATCTAAATTGTGAAAAGCTGGAGAA
>NW_025212845.1:19954-29000 GCF_004010195.1 Chiloscyllium plagiosum | reverse complement strand
TGTCCCTACTTAACTTCTTCTTGCATTCAGATACACTAATGGGAATAAAGAGCCATTCCTTTGTGCTTTGGTTTAACAGAGTTCTTATTGGGTTACTTTCTATCCTACACTGCAATTAGCACTAATGTATCTTTGGCATTTATACTGACAAAACAAAACAGTTAATAGAATGACACTGAAATCTTTCAAAGCTATTTATCAGTCAGTCCAGACATTCTGCACCTCCTCAATGCAACAACACGTCCAACTTCATGAAGACTACTGAATTAGTAAGGACAATGCATCAATGTCACATTTTGCAATAGAGGACAACGACACTGTCCAGTCCTTTTTCATACAATCACTTCAGATCTTAACTTGCAGGTATATAATTTAAATAACAAAGCTACAATTCTTGGCTTTCTACTTAATTAATTAGAGCAGTACTAGCAGTGGGTCACAGGCTGTGAATTATCATTTAAACGTAATATGATCTGGGAGAAAAAATGTATTTTTTTCTTCCTTTCCATTTTCTCTCCAAAAAATGCTGACTAATGTGAGAATTCCACAGGCATCATCAACCTTTCTGATTCTCACTTAATTGACTGCTCTTCATAAGTGATCATTTTGCAGTAACCGAGGATGGAAAAACATGTCTGAACATTGGGTAGGAACAAAACCGAATCTCGTAAAGAAGAATTGCATTTAGAGTCATAGAGATGTACAGCATGGAAACAGACCCTTTAGTCCAACTCGTCCATGCCGGCCATTTATCCCAACCCAATCTACTCCCACCTGCCAGCACCCATCTGATCAAGATCCCGTTGTAATCTGAGGTAACCCTCTTTGCTGTCCATTACACCTCCAATTTTGGTGTCATCTGCAAACTTACTAATTATACCTCTTATGCTCACATCCAAATCATTTTTATAAATGATGAAAAGTAGTGGATTCAGCACCGATCCATATGGCACTCTACTGGTCACAGGCCTCCAATCTGAAAAACAACCCTCCACCACACCCTCTGTCTTCTACCTTTGAGCTAGTTCTGTATCCATATTGCTAGTTCTCCCTGTATTCCTACTCCCTGAGATCTAACCTTGCTAACCAGTCTCCCATAGGGAACCTTGTTGAATGCCTTACATTATTTCATAAGATGTGCCATTGCTAACAAGGCCAATATTTAATGCCCATCCCTGGTTGGACGTGAACTCAGTGGCTTGCTGCCATTTGAGATGCTTGTTAAGAGTGAGTCACACTGCTGTGGATCTAGGAACACATATAGATCAGACCAGGTAAGTACAGCAGATTTCCTTCTTTTCACAACTGTAGTGATCCTGAAAATCTTTAATATCAATTGAGTAGCTTTGAAGTGTACTCATTACTGCAATAACAAAAATATAGCAGCCAACTTATGCCATTGTAATACTCCTTACTGAAGTTTATTGAGCTATGTTCTGATTTCTTAGGTGTCACAAATCCAAGGTTTATAAGACTTTTATACTTTGGAGATGTTTCCTTGATTCAGGGTCATATGGCGGAATGAAGGGCATCAAAAAATTAAAGGGTGGCCCAGATGTTTTGCCACGAAGAAAATGCAAAGTGGTCATGTCTATTAAAATTCCCTAAAAAATCTGTGCGTATGCCGAATAGAATGTTAGTCTCCAAAATCCCAGAAAGGGATTGAGAATGTCACATATTATGAACAGTTATATATTAAATTGTCTACTTAGCTTTAAGAGAGATGAAAGCTGGGAGTCTGAAGGATAGCTAATTAGCATCTCTATCTGAATGCAAGACCCATGTCATATGGTCATAGAATCATAAACCACAGAAACAGACCCTTTGGTCCAACCTGTCCATGCCGACCAAGTTTTCCAAACTAAACCACCGCCACTTGCCTGCATCCCTGTAAACCTTTCCTATTCATGGACCTACCCAAATGACTTAAATGTACCTGCATGTACACTTCCTCTGGCAATTCATTCTACGTATACAGAACATAGAACATAGAACAGTACAGCACAGGTATGGACCCTTCAGAGAACACAGCACCAGATTAGACTAATCCCTTCTGCCTGCCCTTGATCCATATCCTTCCATTCCTGACATATTCATGTACTTATCTAAAATTCCCTTAAATGTCTGTACTCTATCTGCCTCCACCACCACTCCTGGCAGCGTGTTCCACACTCTTATCACTGTCTGTGTATAACACTTGCCCCTCGCATTTCCATCAACTATATAGTTTTCCCTAACATTTGATCTCCCAAAGTGCAGCACCTTGCATTAACTGGATAAACTTCAATTTGCCATTTCTCCCTCCATATCTGCAACTGTGACCCATATCATTTTGGAGATGGGATCTAAGAGAGGAAAGGTTCATCAGAAGATTTTCTGGGATCAGGTCACTGATTTTCTGAAAGACATCAGAGTACTTCATATAAAGGTTTAGTCTGCAATACTTTTGAGGGATAGAAAAAAGAGCCAAAACAGCAAGTCTATATGGATTACCACACAAGATTACAGATGGAAGCTTATGCTCGGATTTCAAAAGAGTAAGGTCTGGAGGCTTAAATTGAAGCTGCAAGTTTCACTGGGCGAATGAGGATAACTCATTCTGTGACAGTCAGTCAACTTGTAAATATTATCCAGGTGGAGAAGTAAAAAGGACCGATTCCTCGAGAATGAAGTGTATATTTAAGGCACAGGGTGATGATGGAGATTAACAGTCATTTTTAATGCTTAAAGTCATAAGTTTATATCTATAGGTCACTATCAATGATCACTTATAAATAGGCATTTATAGGTTACTTATAATGGATATGTTATTTTGGTTACTAAACACAGTAGTAGCCAAGTGGTAGCATAGTGGTAATGTCACAAGATTAGTAATCCAGAACTAAACCAGATAATGTTCTGGTTTTCCAACTGGGAGCCCACAAAGAGTGTGAGAATCTAGGAAGCGTACAGAAACCGGTAATCAATAACAAAATGGGTTTGTACATTAGGGAAGTAATGTTCTCTGCAGACATACAACATCCTTGCAGTGATTCAAAGTTATAAAATGGGTGAACTCTAGATAAACGGCTATACTGGAGACCCATATTTTCACATAAGTGCCTTTTGTATTTCCACTTAAATGTCAAATTGTGGAGATGGATTCCCTCCCTTTTATTGTGATTTTAAACTTTCCACCTTTACAAGAGCAGTGATGTCAAGTACACAGAGATTGTATGTCTCTGTGTGACAGTCTCTCAAATCCTGTCCAGACAATATTGAAATAAATTGAACTGAGAAAGAATAATGCATGCAAGTTACTCCCCAAAAGCTTAAAGAATAAAAGGTAAATAAGGCTGCTGCAAAGGAGTAAATTCGTTCATACAAACTTAAAATACTTGACTATTCCAGCAACAATGTACCTTAAGTAATGATGTAAGGGACAAGATAGGGATTAGTCACGAATATTAAAACTGGTATCAAACTCATAAACTATACAAATCAGTGGACCTACTAGAAGAGAAAGCACATATAACAGCACAAATTAATGTTCAGCTATGCTTCTTATGTAATGTTGCCCCAGACACCAATGCAAATGCTGTCACTGTAGGGAACAATGGCAAAAGACATGCAACCAATGTGTTGAGCTACTGAAATCTCCCCACTGTCATTACTTAGGCCAGAAAAGTATCTGTTATTATTATTGACATTGACATTGAAAATGAGATCAGATCTATATAAGACGATACAATGAAAGAATAGAAGTAGACCAGTTAGCCATTGAATCTCATTCGCCATTCAGTGAGATCATGGCTTATCTGATATCCCGCTACTCCACTTCCCTGCATTTCTCCATAACTCTCGGTTTCCTTATTGATTAAAAATTTATCTCAGCCTGGAATATTTTTAATGGCCCAGCCTCAACAGCCCTCTGTGTAAATAATTCCACAGATTCACCACCTTTGCCTTAAATGGGTGGCTCCTTACTCTGAGATTATGCCCTCGGGCCCTAGATTCTCCCACAATGGGAAACAACCTCTCCACAACCATACTGTTATGGTCCGGAAGAATCATATGTTTCAAAATTGTCACCTCTGACAAGGTTCCAACAAAGGTTCACTTGACTCAAAACTTTGATTCTGCTTCTCTTTCTACAGTTACTGCCAGACATGCTATGTTTCTTCAGCTCTTGCTGTTTGTGTTTCAGATTGACAACATCCACAGTTCTTTGTTTTAATGCAACATTCTAGGTACGGTCTGACCAGTGCCTTGTATAGTTTTAGCAAAATCTCCCTTTGAAATGTATGCCAACATTCCATTTATTTTCCCTATTATGTGCTAAATTTAATTGTAAACTTTCAGTGATTCATACATGAGGGACCCCCGCCCCATGCAAATCCTTCTATGTTGAAGCTTTCTGCCATCTTTCTCCATTTAAGTAATATTCAGCGCCTCTATTCTTCTTGCCAAGCTCCATAACCTCTGGCATTTTCTGTCATTCTATTCCATTGTCAAGGTTTTGCCCATTCATACATCCTGTCTATGTCCCTCAGCCAATATTCTGTGTCATTCTCACCTCTTACCTCCCCATCTATTTTTTGAGTCATCTGCTTGGTAATAGAACATTCACTTCTCTCAACCACATCATTAATATATTGGAAATAATTATGGCCCCAGCATTGATTCCTGTGCAGTCTACAGGTTACCATTCTGAAAATATTCCCTTTATCCCACCTCACTATACTCAATTAGTTAGCCAATCTTCTATCATTGCTGATATGCCAACCCCAAAACCAGGTGTTCTTATCTCATTTGGTCAATTTATGGTGCATTATTTCATTGAATACCTTTTGGAAATTCAAATATATTACATTTGCCATTTTACTTTCTGTTCTGTTTTATCTATCCTGCTAGATACTCCTCAAAGACTTTTAATAGATTAGTTAGCCATAATTTCCCTCTTCGTGAAGTCATTGATTCTTCTTAATTATATTATGCATTTCCAAATACTCTATGTCACATGGCCGGTGCCTGTAGGAGCAACTTAAAGAGTAAGTAAGGTGATTTCTATAACTGAGTGCCTGCAAGACTACTTCACAGTATAATTCTGGACATAAATGCAAACAGTATGTATGCAACCTTCATATATGCTCCTTGAAGAGTTTGGATCATGGGAGAATGTTCTCCAAGAGTGATTAACTCTCCTTGCATTGCTGAAACTGGCTGCCTTTTATTGACTGAGACAATCATTGATGCATACAATATTCATTATGCTGTTGGAATAAGGGAAAATATTTTAAAATGAGAAGAGGAAAACAAATTTTATTTTCCAGTGATTTAAACTACAGTGCAGCAGACGTAAGAATGCCTATAAATTGCCATTGGAAGCAAAAGGTTATTACAATCTCTGCATATGATATTTCTTCAAATTGTGCCTAATTCATTCTTAGTATTGGTATACAAAAGAATCTGGAATGACTAGAGAGTCAGCCAAATCGTCCTGGACATGAAAGCTCTTCTGAAGAAGGGTCACTGGAACTGATGTTAACTCAGCTTTCTCTCCATAAATATTGTCAGGCTTGCTGAGTTTCTCCAAAAGTGTCTGTTTTATGTCAATTGTAGTATCTCCTCACATTTCATTGTTTTTCTGCCTTGGTTTGTTGTGATGGCCTTCAGAGCGAGAAAGGCAGCATGTAACTCTATAACATGTTACAAGAATTTACCAAGATGTTGCCGGGTATGGAGGTTTGACTGATAAAGTAAGATAGATAGGATGGGACTTTTTTTCACTGGAGCATAGAGGGTTGCAAGGCAACCTGATAGAAATTTATAAAATAATGAGGGGTATAGACAGAGTTAATGGTAGTTGTCTTTTCCCTGGGCTGGGGGATTTCAAGACTTGGGGGCACATTTTTAAGGTGAGAGGAGAGAGATATTAAAAACATGAGGGGTAAATTTTATGCACAGAGGATGGTTTGCATGTGGAATGAACTTCCTGAGGTTTAGTTGATACAGGTACAATTGCAACTTTTAAAAGACATTTGAAAAGTACATGAATAGGAAAAGTTTGAAGCAATATGGGCCAGGAGCAGGCAGATGGGACTAGTTTATTGTGGGATAATGTTCAGCATGGACTGGTTCAACCAAAGGGTCTGTTTCCATGCTGTACAACTCTATGACTCTAAGTGCCCAACAACACATCATCCAGAAAGAATAGTAAAATACTTTGGAAGTAGTTCATTTTATTGTAGCCAAGTAGCACGGTACTTCATTGAAATACTCTATTGTATGCAAGTAATAAAGACAAAAACATTTCAATTCTTCATGGTTGTAATCATAGCTGTGTCTGTTCTGCTGTAAAGCAACCCAGAATGCTGCATGTAATACGAGGCTGACAAAAGTCCATAGTAAGACAGTCTGAGGGGAATCTTCAGACCCAGATGCGACAGGCCTGGAGATTCAAAGGCAATGTAGCTAGTTGGGATGTGGGCAGTCCTGAACCTCATTGCCTTCCCACTTCTATACGAATTAAGTTTCAGGTAGAAAGACTGACGCTCAACCCTACCACCAACTGATTCAATTCATGGTCACATATGTTTTAACAAGATGGCATCCCTGGTATGATGGTGTCATGTGGATTTTACCTAACAGAATGATAAGCCTGTTCTTTTTTCATTACATACAGTAAACCTTCCCACCAGACAATTTTGTGAATTAAAACAGATAGATGCAACACATTCACGTTTTCAGAGATCCATTTGAGTTTTGAGTTTAAAATCTCACAAATGACATGGAAAGAGCTTAAATTTCTGTCTTAGGCCTGCTCTAATCAATAATAATTAGATTATTCTCCTTACTGTCATCTTCACTGGAGGAATTGTCTTCAAGCTTTTCCATTTTGGGATTGGCGAAGCAATAGATAATGTGAATATATCAGGTATGACTCCAGAACACTGAAAACATGGCACATACTTTGTGTAACAGTAGACCATAAGCATGTAGAGACAATTTGGTGAAGAATTGTCTGGGTGCAAGGATCTCAGTAGTTTATGATGTGTGTCTGTAATGGGCCTCCCTGTAAATTGCAGCTAGTGAATTGGTTGACTTAGGGCTAAAATTAACAGCTATCCGCGCTCTGTCATTCTTCACAAAGGACTTCTGTAAAATGTGATACCACAGTCAGCAGTCAACTTATTGCCAAAGGGAAGCTGTGCATTCCTTTGCTGTCAGTAAAGCAACATTTACCAGTAAGGACATCAATCATCTGAAAGAGGTTTTAATTGTCTTATTTGCATGATAATACTTACGTATTACTCTGTAAACCTCCAGCATACAAGTCTCGATTCACTTAACACGATCCTTTATAATAAACAACCAACATTGCCTGCTTCAGCTTTATTACATTATAATCATATCACTATAGGGCACTTTTCAACTTCAAATTCACATACAGTTCTCCAACCTCTCAACTTACTGCCCATGTCAAAATGCAACATGAAAGTATTATTAATTTTGGAGATTAAACCTACTCCCCAATACAATTGCAGTGTAAACTTTGGTTAGGTAAAATGAGCTCCAAATAGAATGTGACAACATGCTTGAAAACTATAATTAATACATAATGTCTGTATCTAGATTCAACATCTTGGTTTTCAGTGCAGAAGAAATATACAGACTACTGCAAGAACCAACCAATGATTTATTACAGATATTCTTTCTTGTAAGATGCAATGTCATTGTAGAACCTGTCCCCAGTTAGCCGTTCTGTGGTCATTTGCTATGATAATGCACCTACCTTGCTTTGTTTGATTTCTGGTTGCTAAATTAATATTTCTTTAGATTGATAAGGGGTGAGGGGGGGGGGGGGAAGAACAAAAAATGAGGGATGGAAACACAAGCAATAGGTGTAAATCAACCTTTACTAAGGTAAAATTAACCAGCCTGGTTTCCCGCCACATTGAGATGATCTGCAAATCATGAGCAGGGAATGATTAATGGACAGTATATTTTAAAAAGTGCAAATGTCATTTTTAGCACGCTATGAAAATGATTCAGGAAGAAATGATTTATAGAAAATGTACCTGGTGTTGGAATTCTGGGAAGACAGTTCACCAGTAGAAAAGGAAACAGTAATGAAAATCAAAAGCTTCAGTGTCGAAAAGCAGTGAATTGAAGAAGAAAAGAAAATGGACAAAGAAGGAACCAGGCCAAATAGGGGGTTATGAAGAAGGAGGATTAGTTCCTTTCTAGTGATTTATGTGAGAGAGTGGGATATGCCTGCTTCTGATCCTGTTTCAATTACCAGCCTCTGTGATTGTTATTCTTCCCCTACGAGCAGTGGTCATGTTGCATTGACAGAATGTATACGTCTGCAACCTGATTTGTCCACTTAAAATAACATTTATCATGTTCCCAGTTTATAAATCATTCAGGCCAACTTGATGAGAGCTATGGCAGGCCTACACCCCCACTGATCCTAATGCGAGATAACTCCCCAGAGCCTGTATTTATGCAGGGGAACGTTAATTGTCAACCTTGCTCATCAAAGACCCAATGCTATTGGCGTCTTTGCTCCTCCATCTTCAAAGCTGATCGTTCACTTTCTTAAAATGCTTCAGAAGTAGATTTCCTGGCTGTCTCCACTGAAAAAAGAAACACAGATAAAAGTGTTACTGACTGCCTAACCCTGCTACTTCCATTTGTTTACAAATTCAACACAGACATGTTATAGTCCAGTGCTGAATGGAGGTGATCAGGAAGGTAGTTTGATTGATAAAGTCCCTATCTGGTCATTTACGATCTGGCTGAAGAAGAAACGAGTTTCACCAGACAGAAAAGCAATTAATCTGCAAACGAGCAAAAGAACAGCAGGTCTGTGCATTGGAGGCCTGTGCTGCTGTAGCTCAGAAGAGGAGATAAGGCTGCAGACGGCTATTTATTGTACATTTTAATTAAGTGCTTGTTAACGGCAGTTATCTTAACAGTTATAAAATGACTGTTGTAATGCATTTTCTTTGAGAAAAATGGAAATGCTGAAAGCCCTTAGAAAACCAACTGCGGATTGTGT
>NW_025212845.1:0-461 GCF_004010195.1 Chiloscyllium plagiosum | reverse complement strand
TCTCTCTGTCTCTGTCTGTCTCTCTCTTTCAGTCTCTGTCTGTCTCTCTGTCAGTCTCTCTCGCTGCCTCACTCTGTCTCGCTCTCTCTGTCTCCCTCCATCTGTCTGTCTCTCTCTCTCTGTCTCTTTCTGTCTCTCTCTCTCTCACTCACTGTCTCTCTCTCACCCTATCTGTCTCTGTCTGTCTCTCTCTCGCTCTGTCTCGCTCTGTCTGTCTCTCTGTCTCTCTCTGCCTCTAAACAGCTCAGGGTAATAAAATTAACCCAACAGGAGTACTGCTGGCAGTGAAGAGGCTGGATTGTTGCTGGGCAGTGAGTGGTCTTGCTGAGGTTCGGAGTGTCACTGAAAAGCTTACTTTCAACACAAGCAAGACTGAACTTGGACAATTAATAATCAAGCATTATTTTTGATGAAAGAAAGAAAAATTTTTCATTTCTATAACACTTTTCACACCCTCAAGA
>NW_025212844.1:23047-29000 GCF_004010195.1 Chiloscyllium plagiosum | reverse complement strand
GACCGTAGGTTTTTGGTAAAAATGGAGAAGGTTCGGGAGAGGTTTATTTTTGCTTTCCCAGACAGAATGTGCAAGTGCCTGGAATGCACTGATAGAGGAGAAGGAGCTGCAAGATTGAAGAGGGATCTTGGCACAAGTATGAGTAAGTAGGGAATAGAGGGTGTCGGAGCAAAATCTTTCTTTTTAACTTTAGAACGACATCATGTGTCAGTGCGGGCTTGCTGGGATGAAGGGCCTGTTCCTGTGCTGGACTGATCTCTAAAACAAAATTTGAGCAAGGGAGTGGCAAGATGTTGACTGAATGATTGCTGATGATCAACAGCCACATTCAGTGGATCTCTCCTCAACAACTTACAACTTCATACCCTCCCTCCCACAGTAGGGAAACTCAATATGGAGAATTGGACATGAAAGTCAGAGCTGGTAACTGGTGACTCCATCTCGCCCCTCGCTCCTGCAGCCTTCTATCTTGGACACCAACGTCTCGGGAGACACTGCACAGACAGAAGTTGCATGTAATCCACACCCACCAGTGCTGGCACATGTCACATGCCAGCCTCACCATGCCATCCAAGTACATCTCCGACCCACTGACAGTATACATTTGTACTTCAATGCTGCAGCTCAGAGTGCACTCACAACTCTCATTGCAATTCTGCTGCAAGGACACTGTGCTCAGAGGCACACACCCAGCTCATGGACTGCTCCTCTGGGATGCTCACTCCGTGTTTGTACACACTTAATGCTGCTGCAAGGACAGTATGCTCAGGGGCACACATCCAACTCATGGTCTGTCCCTCTGGGCTACTCACTCCGTGTTTGTACGCACTTAATGCTGCCGCAAGGACACTGTGCTCAGGGACACACCCAACTCATGGCCTGTCCCTCTGGGGTGCTCATTCGGTGTTTGTACACACTCACTTTGAACTGACTTGAATGCTCACAGAATGATTGCCTTGCCTTACCCTGCCCTCAGCAGTGTTTCCCCTCAGCCAGAGCTACCAGGCTCAACCGCCTGCTGTATTGTCTTGGTGTTTAGCACAGACACAAGACGAGGAAGCCTGATATGATTGTCCACAGTCAGTCACGGTGCCCAGCACAGTGAGTCAAGGGGACTCTCAGATCCCAGTCAGCGAGCTTGGACACGGTCAGTCAGCCTCTCATGGTTGTTAGGGTCAGGATCCTTCCCTGTGATAGAGTGAGGAGCTGAATGTTGCGGAGCCCCCTATCCCTCTTGGCTCTTTCTGCTCTTGTGTGGGTTGGTTCCTTCCGAAATGTGAGAATTACCAAATAGTACTAAAGGAGGTGGAATTATTTGTAACAGCTGGTACAGCTGGGGGAAAGCTAGCGAGGTGTCCCGAGTGAGTGAGTAGGCTCTTTCTTTTGGGCGCCTTAACTAATGCTAATCAAAACCAATACTTCCACCTTCATCCTTTCCCTTCCCTTCTATAATTTCAGAATCCCTGATACTCAGCAATATTTATCACACAGTCCTGCCATTCCTTGAGCCAGCTCTCGGTGATCAGTCCATCGGATTTCCACACACTAATCTGCATCTAGAACTCTCCAAACTCCGAGTATTCATGTCTGTGCAGAGTACCTCAGATTAAGGCTTTCTTTCTTACTCCATCTTCCACTGATAAACTTGTTGTTGTAATTTAGTACCAACTGTATCTCACATTATTTTGAGAATCCTGGTAGACTCTTCTACTATTACTTTTTGGATCCTATGCACCCACCAAGTTATTTTCAATCCCTCCCAAACACCGCACAAGGAACTCAGTCCCAGCTCTGTCATGTTAGCCCATCCAGCTTGTATAGTTGTTGTCTTCCCCAGAACCAGTCCCAATGTCCCAGGAAACCGAAGCCCTTCCTGCTGCACCATCGTTCCAGTCACACTCTCATCTACCTAAAGCTCCGAGTTCTGTTCTCACTTGGACACGGCACTGGCAGTAACCAATAGATTGCTACATATGAGATCCCGCTTGCTCACCATCCACCGAGCTCCCTAAATTCTGATTCGCAGACCACTTCACCCTTCCTACCCAGGTCATTCCTACCAACATGGACATGACCTTTTACTGCTCACTGTCCTCGAGACGAATGTCCTGCAGACACCGTTATATTCTTAACCCCACTATCCTGGAATTACAGAAACACTGACACCTTCTTCAACTTCCTGACTCCCCTGTTACTATTGATCCTCCTTCCTTTTCCCTCCCCTCCTGTACAGTCAGGCTGCTTGTGGTGCCGCAGACATGGCTCCGACTGCCCTCCCCTGAACAGCCGCACCTCCATTAGCTTCCAAACCAGAAAACTGAATTGGGAGGGAGATATCAGGATATCCTTCCATTCCCTGAATGTTTCTTTTCGATTGTCTAGTCCCCTATTCACTTTTTTCTTCTTGGCTGTCATGTCTGCAGGGTGATCTGTTCTCTGTGTGTGCTATTCACCTAACCCTCGGCATCACAGATGTCCCATAGAGTCTGCAGTTACTATCTGAGCTCCAAGACCCAGTGTTCAACTAGGACACGAGCAGGGGCTATGACTTCCCAACGTAACAGAACATATTTTCCATTTAACAAACATGTCTTGTCATGTTTTAAAATGCAACATGTCTAGAGTAACTTAATTAAGTACTTAGAATTAAATTAACATCAGGGGAAAAAATACAATATGGTTAACTCCCTTATTCAACTGTGGCTTACTGAGGGTAATGTATATATTGGCTCAGAATTTCACTTCTCCCTCTTATTTCTGAGTTCAACCCTTATTTCAGAAGCTGAAAAAATAAATTTGCTAACATTTATCAATTTACTGACAGTCGCTGATAACGGTGTATTATCGGCCAATGAATTTACAGCCTTTTCTGTGATGGCTCTTGTACTTCCTTCAAACTCAGTGCAGGCCCGTCCCAGCAGCAGAACGTTATCTCTGTGACTCCCAGGTACGTGTAATCCTCCAGCTCCCACTCCACTCTGCTCCCTCACTGGGTCACCGTCTCTATGACTCCCAGGTACGTGTAATCCCCCAGCTCCCACTCCACTCTGCTCCCTCACAGGGTCACCGTCTCGGTGACTGACAGGTACGTGTAATCCTCCAGTTCCGTCTCCACTCTGCTCCCACACAGGGTCAACGTCTCTGTGAGTCCCAGTGACGTGTAATCCTCCAGCTCCCACTCCACTCTGCTCCCTCACTGGGTCACCGTCTCGGTGACTGCCAGGTACATGTAATCCTCCAGCTCCCACTCCACTCTGCTTCCTCACAGGGTCAACGTCTCTGTGAGTCCCAGTGACGTGTAATCCTCCAGCTCCCACTCCACTCTGCTCCCTCACAGGGTCACTGTCTATGTAACTCCTCCCAGGTATGTGTAATCCTCCAGCTCCCACTCCATTCTGCTCCCTCACAGGGTCACCGTCTCTGTGACTCCCAGGCACGATTAGGCCTCGATCCTCAGTGCTGATTTATATCCTCCCACTTTGCTGCCTCTGTAACCCCCAGTTACGTTAGCCTCATGCTCCTGCTCCAAGTTGCTCCGACACATGGTCACTCCCTCTGTGACTCAGTGCTGATTTCGAGCCTCCTGCTCTGCTGCTTCTCCAACTCCAAGTCCTAGTCGACCTCGATCCTCGCTGCTGATTTATATTCTCCCGCTCTGTGCTGCTCACTCTCAGGTCCTCTCCCTTTGTGACTCCCAGGTAATGATAGGCTTCAAGCCTCAGCTAAGATTTATAACATCCCATTCCGCACTGCTGCCTTACTGAATCGCTGTTGTGCCTGGAAGACAGTGGGAAAGAGGAGGATTAGACAGAGCAGATGGTGTTACAGTGATTGAGCGAGCTATATGGGATGGCACAGGTTATCTGGGGAGTTAGGCAGACCAGCAGTGTCGAAAGCAGGTTATTGGAAGATACAGTGAGAGTTGCAGACACTGAAGAAGGCGATGGAAATAGAGATAGTAGCTTGTTCATGACGGAGATATGTAGAGTCAAAAATGCTTTTTCTGTGCTGCTTACAGAGATGTGTAGACTTCAACAAATACAAATTCAGAGCCAGCAAGTGTTGTATGGTAGTGGAGACTGTTGGATGTTACAGAGTTAGAAGACTTGCAGTAACTGGGGGGAATATAATCTTTTAGAGCACTTGTGGTGTTCAAGGACACTCAGGGACATGGGGAGGTGCAGAGAATGGGAGCATTCCAAATAGTGGGATTGTGGAGACTGGAAGTCCCGAGATGTTTAAGGAGGATGAAATGTTCCAATTTACCACACACAACCATTGTAATTATAGAGATTTAAGGAAGCCAACCTGTGCTGTCATTGATTACAGCTATATGGAGAGTTACAGAAACTGAAGGGGTTACAAATTTAAAAATGGAGAGATTTTAGGTGATCAGAAATTTAAACAAGAATAAAGAAATTTTAGAGATCTCTAACGCAGATGGGAATGGAAGAGGTGAGATAGTGTGAGGAACTATAAGAGTTATAAGTCGGGGAGGATGTCAGATATAAAAGGGAGAGCTACATTGTCTGTGTGCAGTTAGAGACATGAGGAGTGTTGTAGCGCCTGCTGGAGGCTACACGGATAACAACAGTTCGAATGGCTGGTGCAGTGGCTCAGGAAGGCAGCTCACTACCACCTTCTCAGGGACAACTCAAAATCAATAATAAATGCTGGCTGAGCCAACAAAGCTCATGTTCACCAATGAATGAAGGAACAAAAGATGGGCGGCACGGTGGCACAGTGGTTAGCACTGTTGCCTCACAGCGCCAGAGATCCGGGTTCAATTCCCGCCTCAGGCGACTGACTGTGTGGAGTTTGCACGTTCTCCCCGTGTCTGCGTGGGTTTCCTCCGGGTGCTCCGGTTTCCTCCCACAGTCCAACGATGTGCAGGATCAGCTGAATTGGCCATACTAAATTGCCCGTGGTGTTAGGTAAGGGGTAAATGTAGGGGTATGGGTGGGTTCGCTTCGGCGGGTTGGTGTGGACTTGTTGGGCCGAAGGGCCTGTTTCCACACTGTAATGTAATCTAATCTAATCTAAAAGATTTATAAGTAGCACTGAGGTCACTCAGGCAGGCCCTTTGAACAGCACTTCATAAAGCCGGAACCACTATACCCTGGAAAGACAGGAGCTCCAGGTGCACGGGAACACCAGCACTTCCAACGTGCCCTCCAAGGCACGCTCCATCCTCCCAGCACTGTATCTGTCCCTACACCCAAAGGACTGCAATGTCAGGAAGGCAGCTCACCACCACCTTCTCCAGTGAATTACAGATAGGAAGGTAATGGTTAAACTCTGCTGTTTACTGCCAGACAGAAAAATAAATCCAGCAGTGTGTGTGAAATGAAATTTCTGTTTCAGAACAACATGCTTAGCATGGATAGAGGATTTTTCTGATTGGCACAAGGCAGACAGTGTGAAGAAAAGGGTCTTTTTCACAATGGGAACTGGTGATGAGGGGAGCTCCGCAGGGGTCAGTGTTGGGACTACACTCTACACGTTATTCATTCAGAGTCTGAACAAAGGATGTGAAGGGGTTCGAGAAATGGGTTTCCAAGAAAGATTTCAGGGATGAAATTCGTGTCATATGAGGATCAGGTGAAGTCTCTGGGTCTGCACTTGATGAAGTTTCAGAGGCAGCAGCAGAATCTCATTCAAACTTACAGAATACTGAGGAGCCTGGATGGAGTGGACGCGGGGAGGATGTTTCCATTAGTAGGAGAGACGAGGGGCTCAGGACACAGCTTCAGAATGAAGGGATGACTCTTCAGAATGGAGAAGTGGAGGAATTTATTCAGCCAGAGGATGATGGACCTGTGGAACTCACTGCCTCACGAGACTGTGGATGCTAAGTGATTCAATGTATCTAACTCAGAGATAAGCAGGTTCTGGATGAATAAGGAGATCAAGGGTTACAGGGAGTGAGAGAATGGGGTTGAGAAACAATTCA
>NW_025212844.1:8569-17326 GCF_004010195.1 Chiloscyllium plagiosum | reverse complement strand
GGCCCGCCCGCCCCGGGGCGGGCCCACCCTGCCGGGCGCGGGGGGGGGGGGGGGGGGGGGGTGGGGGGAGACGGTGAACGGATGGAATGGACGACCGTTGAGAGAACTGCCTGTATCAAAGATGGCGATGTTGGCGCGCGGATGCTATAGCGGACGGTGCCATCTTTGATACAGGCAAGCTGCTGCGTTTGGAGTCAGAGGTTAGATACACGGTCACATCCGGCAGGAATCATCCAGCAGTGACGCGTCAGTCAGAGTTTACAAAGACAAAACTCTAAGGTCTTTCTGCTGAAGTTAAATGGGGTTTGTCCAGTTATTTGGCACCCCTGGTGTCTCAAATGTATGGAAATGTAATCCTGTACAAATAAGAGATGTCTTTGGTATGTTTGGTGGGGAGAGTTAATCTCCAATGTTTGTTCATATGCTCCTGGATTGAACCAAATTGCTTCAGTCACTGTGTATGTAAATAAATATACTTTTATGAATAAAGTACATTTTTGAAATAAAATGAAACTGATTTCTCTCACTGATGCAGTCAGACCTCCTGAGCTTTTCCAGTGATTTCTGCTTTTGTTTCTGATTTCCAGCATTTGCAGTTCTTTCAGCTTTTCAATTTAACTGGTTTGGGTATCAATCTGTCCAGCCTCATCCAATTCCCAGCCTGCTGTTCAGTTGGCCAGTGGTGCTTTTAGTGTCTGAAAAGGGCAGTTATTGAAAAGGGGTATTCCACTACCTGTAAAAAAAATGGAAGAACTGCGGATGCTGTAAATTAGATGTTGCTGGAAAAACTCAGCAGGTCTGGCAGCACCTTCAAAAAGAAAATCAAAGTTAATGTCTTGGGTGCAGTGACCGTCAGAACTGATGGCAGCAAATGTTGGTTATATGTAGATGATAGGCTGGGGAAGGGGGTAAGGCTAAAAAGATAGATGGGGATAGAGCCCAAAGAGAGAGAAGAACAGTTGGACAAAGGAGTGGAAAATGAGCAGGCTGGGAGGGTGAATACCTGTTAATGGAGACTGTTAGTGGCTAACAATAGGTAGTGTGTAATAGCAGACTATGTGGTAACAGGGCGTGGTGTGTGTGGGGTAGGGGGCTAAGATATGGGGGATTTCAGACCCTAAAATTATCAACTTGATATTGAGTCCGGAGGGCTGCAGGGTCCCCAGGCGGAAAATGAGATGCTGTTGTTCCAGTTTGCGCTGAGCTTTGAGTTTGACACTGCAGCAAGCCAGAGACAGAGATGTTGGCCGGGGAACCGGGTGGTGTGTTAAAATGGCAGGCAGCTGGAAGCTCAGGGTCTTTTTTGTGGACAGAACGTAGATGTTCTGCGAAGTAGTTACCAAGTACATGCTTCATTCCACAATGTATGCAAGACCATATTGTGAGCAGCGAATGCAGTGGACTAGATTGTGATACATTGCTGCTTCAACTCAAAGGTGTTTTTGGGCCCTTGGATACTGAGGAGGGTGGAGGTTAATGAGCAGGCAGTATTTTTTCAGCGGTTGTAGGGGAAGATGTTTTGGGAGTGAAGGAAGAGTGTACTAGGGTATCCTGGAGGGAACGATGTCTGCGGAAGGTTGACAAGGGACGGGAGGGAATTGTAAGATCAGAGGAGCAGAAATTAGGCCATTCAGCCCATCAAGTCTGCTCTGCCATTTGGTCATGTCTGATAGGTTTTTCAATACGATTTTCCCACTTTCTCCATGTAATCTTTGATCTGCTTAGCAATCAAGAACCTATTTATCTCTGTCTTAAATATACTTGATGACCTGGCCTCCACAGTCATCTGTGGCAATGAATACCACTGATTCACCACTCTCTAGCTAAAGAGGTTTCTCCTTATTTCCGTTCTAAAGCATCTTCCCTTTACTTTATGGCTGTGCCCTCGTCTCTCCTGCCAAACGAAACATCTTAGATTAGATTAGATTACTTACAGTGTGGAAACAGGCCTTTCGGCCCAACAAGTCCACACCGCCCCGCCGAAGCGCAACCCACCCATACCCCTTACCTAACACTATGGGCAATTTAGCATGGCCAATTCACTTGACCTGCACATCTTGGGACTGTGGGAGGAAACCGGAGCACCCAGAGGAAACCCACGCAGACACGGGGAGAACGTGCAAACTCCACACAGTCAGTCGCCTGAGGCGGGAATTGAACCCGGGTCTCTAGCGCTGTGAGGCAGCAGTGCTAACCACTGTGCCACCGTGCCGCCCACGATTCTCGACATCCACTTTTTCCAGGCCGTTCAGTATTCTGCAAGTCCTCCGCAACTCCATCAAGTTCCAAAATCCTCAAATATTCCTCATATGTTCAGCCTTTCATTCCTTAGATCATTCTGGAGAATCTCCTCCTAAGCCTTTTAGAGCCTCAGAAATACATCCCTGCTTTAAATATTCTAGTTCTCTCGAGATGAATGCCAACATTGTATTTGCCTTCCTAAATACTGACTCAACCTGCAAGGTTATCTTGGGAGGATGCTGGACTTTTGTACTCCAAACTTCTGAATTGTTTCCCTATTTAGAAAATAGTCTTTGCCTCTATCCTTCCAACCAAAGTGCGTGACATCACATTGTATTTTATCTCCCTCTTCTTTACCCATTCTCCTAACCTGTCTAAATCTTTCTGCAGCCTCCCTGCCTCCTCAATACTATCTGTCCCTCCAATATCTTTGTATCATCTGCAAACACAATGCCCTCAGTTCCTTCATCCAGATCATTGATGTATAAAGTGAAAAGTTGTGGTCCCAGCACTGACCTTTGTGGAACACCACTACTGACTGGCTTCCATCCTGAGAAGGACGCTTTTATCCCCACTCTCTGCTTTCTGCCAAACAGCTAATCTGCTATCCATGCTAGTACCTCACCTCTAACGTCATGGGCCTTATCATACTCAGCAGCCTCCTGAATGGCACCTTATCAAAGGCCTTCTGGAAGTCCAGATAGATAACATCCATTGTCTCTCCTTGGTCATTACCTCCTCAAAGAATTCTAACAGATTTGTCAGGCATGACCTCCCTTTGATGAAACCATGCTGACTTGGTCCTGTTTTACCATGTACTCCCAATTATTCAGAAATCTCATTCTTCACAATGGACTGCAAAATCTTACCAATGACTGAGGTCAGATTAATCGGCCTATAATTTCCCACCTTTTGCCTTACTCCCTTTTTAAACTGGGGGGGGGGGGGGAGTTCTGCAATTCCTGCAGTGGCAGGGTAATGTGCCAGGAGTGCAGGAGTGGTTTGGTTGGGGAGGTTGGAGGGGCAAGGAGCATTGACCTCACGATAAAGGAGCAGAGGGAATGGTCTCTGCAGAATGCTTAGTGGTGGGGAGGGAAATATATTTCTGGTGGTGGGATCTGTTTGTAGGTGGCAGAAATGGCAGAGGATAATACAATGTACCTGGAGGTTGGTGGGGTGGAAGGTGAGGACCGGGGGGGGGGGGGGAAATTTGTGAAGAAGACCATCTGGGCTGTTCATTTTGTTATTTCTGACAGTCATGACTTGGAGGAGCCAGTCTTGGGCTGCAGTGGAATAAGTTAAAAACCACACTTCACCAGGTTATAGTCCAACAGGTTCCACATAAACCTGTTGGACTATAACCTAGAATTGTGTGATTTTTAAATTTCTGACAGTCTCACAATGACTTGAGTGATGCAATGGTGCAAGCATCTGCATGGTGATGTCACCCCAAGATGGCTGCTTTCTTTGGGGTAGAACTGACAAGGAGGAAGGTGAAGCAGGCAAGAGGTGACTGGGGAAAGGCAAAGCAGGTCAGGCAGCATCTGAGGAGCAAGAGAGTCAACGTTTCTTCAGACCTACTGAAGAGTTATATCCGTTATGTTGACTCTCTTGCTCCTCAGATGCTGCCTGACCTGTCTTTTCTGACACCACACTTTATCAATACTGACTCTCCAGCATCTGCAGTCCTCACTTTCTCCAGAGAGGTGACTCAGGACAGAGTCATGAGGCAAAGCAGAGCGACTCCCTCTGGTGGCCAGGAGAATGAATCAGCAATCATTGTCTGAATGAATGAAACTTTTTTTCTTTACCTTGGAGGACTCTCTCTCTCACACACACACAGACACATCAAGAAATTCTTCTTGACCACCCTATCTACTTGCATTGCCATTACATTCTACCACAAATCATTTCTATCATTTACAAACAATAGAGGACCCAGCTCTGACCTTGAGAAACACCAGCGACTGCAGATCTCCAGTCAGAAAACAACTTTTCCATTGCTACTCTTTTTGGGCATTAGCCTCCTCAAAGAATAAAGAACAGTACAGCATAGGAACAGTGACTTTAATAAAACCTAACATGCGCTGAAAAATGGTGCCTTACTAAATGAAAACCCTTTGCCACCACATAGGTCATATCACTCAATTCTGTACATATTCATGTACTTGTCAAGTTGGGGTGGAGGTCAAAGGCCCAATTTAAAGGCAGAGGTAAGAGTAGAGGTTATTAAAATCTCCAGGGCAGACATAACTAGGATATAGAGTACGGAATGGGTTAACAATCAAACTTCAAGCACACTGGACAAACGAATGACAATGCAGAGAGTGACGGAAGGTATTATATCTGAATGCACGCAGAATAAATAAAAAAGAGCAAAATCACAGATTTCCTTCTGCTCTCCATCTCTGGGTCTCTGTGATTTTCTCTCTTGTTCTCATCCTTTAGCCTCTTCCGGACTTGACTGGTCACTAAGATGTGTCTGACTGTCAGAGCATTGAGCAACAGAATTAATGTGAATGGCAGGAAGGGGGTTAAAACTGTATCAAACCAATCGAATACCACCCACCAAGTCTCAGTAAAGTAGCTTGACTTTGCTTTACAGTAGAATGGCATATTGCTGATTATCCTCTGAGGCTGGTATGCAAAATAAATGGGCACGTTTTTCAAACAGAGCAGGGTGAAGACTGTTGCTAGAACCACAGTTGCAGTTTTCTCAGCGCAATATTTTATTCTCAGCTTCTGATAACAAATGGTCACAAATCGGTCAAAGGAAAAAGTAACGGTGAACCAGACAGAGCAGTCAGTGGCTGCATGACACAGGGCTCCAGTAACACTACTCACAGGAGTGATGTCCAGGAAACACAGTGGTAATAATAACAGCGAAATCTCCATAGTATAACATCAGTGATAATGACCATCAGATCAGCAGCTTCCATAAGCACCAGGTAGCGAGTAGTGCAAGGAGAAACACCGCACTTTCCCTGGGAAAGAATAGCAATCGCCAGCAAATTAACTGTGGAAGACAAATGGGAAAGGAAGGAGTGAATTACTGATCAGAAGTTATGGTGCCTATTCCAGAAAACAACAATAAGATTTTTAACCACCAAACACCAGTGCATTGTGTGACTTCAAGTGGTTGGGGTTCAGTTCATTTGAATTTTGAGATGTTTACACACACCTCAGATTGTCCTCCAGCCCAATCACTCCAGAGATTATGGAGTTTAGACAGAGAATGAGCTCACAGTCCCTTCTAGGGGAGCAGAACGTTGTCTGCAATTTTGTTTGGTTGCAAGTTAACTATTTGAATGACTGTATTAGTTTCTTACTGTTGTCAGCTCCATCTCTGGCAGGCCCAGAACCCATGGCAGCATGGTTGTTTACTGGTTAGCACTGCTGCCTCACTGTGCCAGGGACCTGGGTTCGATTGCAGCCTCGGGGGACTGTCTGTGTGGAGTTTGCACATTCTCTCCGTGTCTGTGTGGGTTCACTCCAGGTGCTCCGGTTTCCTCCCACACTCCAAAGATGTGCAGTTTAGGTGAATGCTAAATTGTCCATAATGTTCAGGGATGTGTAGGTCAGGTGCATTAGTCAGGGGTAAATGTAGAGTAATGAGGAATGGGTTTGGTGGAATAGTTTTTGGAAGGTTGGTATGGACTTGTTGGACTGAAGGACCTATTTCCACATTGTGGAAAGGCTAAGATTAGAAACATCACTCCAACTGTCATTGAACCAAACTCTTCTGTTCTCCTTAGATCAAATCATCCCCTGCTCTTGGCATGGCACCAAATGCTGATTGGAGTCACAACAGCACCAGGAAACAGGTCATCAGAACCTTCAATTTTCCAGCAAGACTCCTCCATGTACCTTGCACAAGTGCAGCATAACAGAGCATGCAGGGCTCTTTAGTGACAATGTGTGAGTGTTGGGACTGCTCTGATATTTGCATATTTACATGCTCATGCAAGTTGCAACCAATAAATAAGTTATAAATGATAAATTAACATGATTCAATTTAAAACAGATTCAAATTTGACATATCCCTTATTAGGGGAGAAAGTGAGGACTGCAGATGCTGGAGATCAGAGCTGAAAATGTGTTGCTGGAAAAGTGCAGCAGGTCAGGCAACATCCAAGGAGCAGGAGAATTGGCGTTTCGGGCATGAGCCCTGAAAAAATTCCTGAGGATGGGCTCATGCCCGAAACGTCGATTCTCCCGCTCCTTGGATGCCGCTTGACCTGCTGCGCTTTTCCAGCAACACATTTTCAGCATATCCCTTATTAGTCAATCAAATCACAGTTTGTTATGGGTGTGAAAACATGTCTCACAGCTCCCCTTACACCCACCTCCAGTCCTGAAGAAGGGTTATACCCAAACATTGACTCCTCCACCTCCTGTCGCTGCCTGGCTTGCTGTGTTCTTCCAGCCTCCTGCTTTTTTATTTTGTTGTCTCTGCCACGTTCTACATGACATCAGAAAATTGTCAAATTGTCCATTTGTCACCTATTCCCATCCCCGCCCTGCGGGGATAAATGGGCTGTGTGTGCAGGATGTGGTGTAGAGGGGTGGGCTCTCCTTCAGAAAGCACACCTGAGTGGCTACTCCAAGGCAGCCATGTAACCTTCTGGAGTGTAAATTGATGTTTCCCAGTGGTGGGAGCTGTCCCTGATTGGCTACTACGTGACAGATTGTGCCCTCATGTGGCTGGGGAGCCCCTGTCATCCTCAATCTATAAGCCACAGGCAGTTTCCACTTCAGCTGTTGCTGCCAGGATGGTACCCTGGGAGTTAGTTCCTTGTCCAGTCTTCCCCTTGACAGGTCGGAATTTTGGCTGCCCAGCAGTCCCAAATGAAATGGCTGGTTCAGCCACAGTTTGAGCACAAATTGGATTTGGGGTTCATTTGGGAGAGTTCTCTTCTTCTGGGGCAGGGATTCGGATGGAGGGGAGTCTGTCTGGGCTCCATGCTGTATTCCTGTCCCTCCCTTTGCTGCTCCGGTTTTGGGAGGTGTGGAAGCTATAATAAGTCCTTGTATGGACTGATTTTCAGGATGACTGCTGTGTCCTTGGCTCCCTTTCCCATACAGTGATTAATTTGCAGACAACCCAAGCCTCATTACAGGAGACATGTGAGGGGCTGAATCCCCGGTGTCCCTCCCTCCTTCTGATACATGGGAGATAAGGGGTTGGACCCAGTTTCTCATCGCTAAGGGTGTATGTGTGTCATGTCCCGAAAACGCAGACAAATTGGACCCAGAGACTCCGGGTGAAGCTGATGGGGTGTTCCCTTTGTTGTTGTTCTACAGTTATGTAGCACTTCGATGTGGTCTCCATTGTCCTGTCCTATAACAGTGAGGACCACTGCCTTCATCTCACCAAGGGACCCCCTCTCTTGCTGCTGGCCCACGGTGAAGGCTGAATGGCCTGCTGGACCAAGGCACATGGTGATTAGGTGAAAGTGAGGATTGCAGATGCTGGATGGTGATTAAATTAGTTTGTGCCTCCGTGTTCAATCTGGGAATGATAGACGGTCGGAAGTTCTGATCCAAAAAAGTATCTGAGTCTGAGGGGCAATGAAAGACAGTCCTCTTTTTCGTGCTACTCACCAGTTGAATGGCTGCAATGGGAGTTTTTTATGTGTTCTGTGATCATCAGCTGTTTGACACTGGGTAACCATAGGATTCATGGGATCTGGTTTGGGCTGTGAGTCAGGCGTGGTGCTGAGGGTGCAGTTACCTGGGAGAAAGGGAGGGGGTGTTCCCATCTGTGGGCGGCTGTGGTTGTGTCAGTGTGGGGCCTCCCGCTATCTCCCTGGGGATGTAGGACTCCAAAGTCCCACATTATCCCATCTGGGCAGAGACCTGGTTCCCTAGGGATTGTATTTGGTCCTGGCCTTTCCTACTAGGGCCTGATGTACATTGCTCAGTGTTGCAGGAGTACAGGACATGTGCAGCTGCTTGGAGCTCCCTACACTCTCCTTCCATCTTGTCACTGTATACTGAGGCTGCTTCCCGGTCCCCAATGGCTCTCCTCTCACTGGAATGGGCACTTTCCAATTGTAACTGGAGCTGTCCCGTGTGGGGGAGGTTTTCCTGCAATGTTTTGTCCTGTTCCTTGTGGGAGAGCTCTCACTCTGTCACAGTCAATAGTTTCTCCTGGAGTGACCAGATCTCAGCTGCCTTACCCTGATCGAGCTCCTCCAGGCCATAGAAAGCAGCAGCAGAGTATGATGTTCTTCAGGAAGAATCGATAAGGAGACCTTAATTTAAATGCGGAGACGTTGTAGGACTTTCCGAGTGATTCTGTAACATTTACATTTCCCACTAGAGGGCGATCATATATTAGACAATCGGTGCAGGAGTAGGCCATTCTGCCCTTCGAGCTTGCACCACCATTCAATATGATCATGGCTGATCATCCTTAATCAGTATCCTGTTCCTGCCTTATCTCCATAACCCTTGATTCCACTATCCTTGAGAGCTCTATCCAACTCTTTCTTAAATGAATCCAGAGACTGG
>NW_025212844.1:0-7564 GCF_004010195.1 Chiloscyllium plagiosum | reverse complement strand
ATTTTGCTCACTAACCTCCTATGTGGGACTTTATCAAAAGCTTTCTGAAAGTCCAGGTACACTACATCTACTGGATCTCCCTCATCCATCTTCAGAGTTACATCCTCAAAAAATTCAAGAAGATTAGTCAAGCATGATTTCCCCTTCATAAATCCATGCTGTCTCTGACCTATCCTGTTACTACTATCCAGATGTGTCGTAATTTTATCCTTTATAATAGACTCCAGCATCTTTCCCACCACTGAGGTCAGACTAACTGGTCTATAATTTCCTGCTCTCTCTCTCCCACCTTTCTTAAAAAGTGGTGCAACATTTGGGAACTGATCCCAAATCTATCGAACTCTGGAAAATAATGACCAACGCATCCACAATTTCTCGAGCCATCCCCTTCAGTACCCTGGGATGTGGACCATCAGGTCCCGGGGACGTATCAACCTTCAAACCTAACAGTCTCTCCAACACCAATTCCTGGCAAATATAAATTCCCTTCAGTTCAGGTCCTTCAGCCACTGTTACCTCAGGGAGATTGCTTGTGTCTTCCCCAATGAACACAGATCTGAAGTACCAATTCAATTCTCCTGCCATTTTTTTGTTCCCCGTAATATATTGCCCTGTTTCTGTCTTCAAGGGCCCAATTTTAGTCTTAACCATTTAAAGCTTTTACTATCCTCCTTTATATTTTTGGCCAGTTTACCTTCGTAACTCATTTTTTCTCTGCATATTTTCTTCTTAATAATCCTCTGTTGTTCTTGAAAAGCTTCCCAGTCCTCCGTTTTCCCACTTATCTTTGCTATGTTATACATTTTCTCTTTTAACTTTATATGTTTCTTAACTTCCCTCGTCAGCCATGGCCACCCATGCCTCCTCCTAGGATCTTTCTTCCTTTTAGGAATGAACTGATCCTGCAACTTCTGCATTATACACAGAAATATCCGCCATTGTTCCTACACTGTCACCCCTGCTAAGGTATAGCACCATTGAACTTTGGCTCATAGCTCCATAGTTTCCTTTATTCAACTGAAATATTGTCACTTCCAATTGTACCCTCTCCCTCTCAAGTTGCAGATTGAAGCTTATTGTATTATGGTCACTACTTCCCAATGGCTCCTTCACTTCGAGGTCCCTGATCAATTCTGGTTCGTTGCACAATACCAGATCCAGAATTGCCTTCTCCCTGATAGGCTCCAGCACCAGCTGTTCTAAGAATCCATCTCGGAGGCACTCCACAAAGTCTCTTTCTTGAGGTCCAATACCATCCTGATTCTCCCAGTCTACCTGCAAGTTGAAATGCCCCATAACAACTGAGATAACATCTTTGCGACAGGCCAATTTCAGCTCCTGATTCAACTTACATCCAACATCCAGACTACTGTTTGGGGGCCTGTAGATAACTCCCAAGAGGGTCTTTTTACCCTCAGAATTTCTCAGCTCTATCCATACTGACTCTACATCCCCTGATTCTAGGTCCCCCCGCACAAGGGACTGGATATCATCCCTTACCAACACGGCCACCCCACCCCCTCTGCCCATCAGTCTGCCCTTACGATAGCACATGTAGCCTTGAATATTCATTTCCCAGGCCCTGTACACTTGAAGCCACACCTCAGTTATCCCCACAATATCGTATCTGCCAATTTCCAAAAGAGCCTCAAGCTCATCCATCTTATTTCTAATGCTTCATGCATATAGTATTTTTAATTTGTTACTGCCCTCACCCTTCCCATCAACTCCTATTACACTCAACCTGTATGTATGAGGGAGTGATATTCACAGAGTCTCACAGCGGGATATTGCTGTTGGAGAGCGCAGTAACTCACACTGTCCTGGGTGGAAACATCTTTAACACAATTTGTGTCAAGCAGCTTCTTCCTAGCATTGATACATAAACTATTGATGAAAAAGCAGAACAGCATTGGAAAATCCTGTGACATATTGCTAGGAATTTGTTTCATCATCTTATGTTTAATTCCATCACACACTTCTGTTCAATTCTGTAAAACAAAAGTTTTCATGTGTGAAATTGTGAATAGAGTCATAGAAATGGACAGCAAAACCCTTCAGTCCAACTCATCCATGTCGACCAGATATCCTAACCGAACCTAGTCTCATTTGCCAGCACTTGGCCCATATCCTTCTAAACCCTTCCTATTCATATGCCATCCAGATGCCTTTTTAATGCTGTAATTTTATCACCACTTCCTTTGGCAGCTAATTCAATACACAAGCCCCCCAACTCCCTCCCCTCCCATGTGAAAACATTGCCCCTTAGGTCCCTTTTATATCTTTCCTCTCTCACCATGAATCTATGCCCTCTAGTTCTGGACTTCTCCGCTCCAGGGAAAAGACCTTGTCCGATCTATGCTCCTCATGATTTTATAAACCTCTATAAAGTCTCCAAACCTCCAGGAAAAACAGTCCTAGCCTATTCAGCCTCTCTCTATAGCTAAATTCCTCCAACCCTGGCAACATGCATGTTAAGAATGCAGGTATACGAATAAGAAGGGTTTAGTGAGATGTTGGCAAAATTCAAGTGAATGGGATTAGGTTAATTTAGAATATCTGGTCAGCGTGTTGGACCGAAGGGTCTGCTACACATGTCTATGATTCTGTGACTCTACACATCTCTGGAGAAGATGGGACTTGAATCCAGGCCTCACAATCCGGGCAGGGATGCTATCACTATGCCACAATTTAGCACTTTATATGCCATCGGCCACTGTTTTAAATATAATTCACACCATACAGAAATGATATGATGGGATGTAGCAAACTCTGTTACGGTTAGTACCTTCATGTTGCAATGTTAGAGTATCCAGTCAGAAAACTACCCTCGCACAGGGGAACAATGTCACTGGTCCAAGGAATGTAGATGTTAACGTCTTTGAGCTAGTTTGGAAATCTCTGCAGTGAACAGAAATTCACACCTGCCTTGTTCATTTTTCAATTCGATATTCCAAGATTTCACAACTTGTCAACATTTGACACGCCATAACTCAGTGTTTCCATGTTCCCCCGATAACGTCTCATGTTTCTTGACATTAAGTTGCATCTTCGTCAGGACAGACTGATGCTGTTTTGCAGGGGTGTGTTAATCACTGAAGAATGATCTGAAATTAAATCTCTCTTGGTATTGAATATATTGGTCT
Organism: Chiloscyllium plagiosum; assembly: GCF_004010195.1. Classification (NCBI taxonomy): domain Eukaryota; kingdom Metazoa; phylum Chordata; class Chondrichthyes; order Orectolobiformes; family Hemiscylliidae; genus Chiloscyllium; species Chiloscyllium plagiosum. Next base: position 4,418 of record NW_025212844.1, on the reverse strand, counting down.
CTGAAACGCCAGTGTACAATCCAATCATAACATCGAAACAACAAATAATGGAATGTACATACTGCCAGTAATGATGTTGTTCACTCAAACATCTTCAAACCAAGCTTCAGATTTCATATTGGTTCAAGGGTGTCCTTCACCCGTTAATTATTTAACAGTGAACATCCATTGAACTTATTCTATGTGTGTTGTAGAATTCAGCTCTTAAAGGGCAGACAGTCCCCAAGTTGTGAATGGGTTCCATTCTGGATTCCATTCACAATTGGAACACAATGCAGGACAATGTGAAGCTGCTGTTCATGAGGACAAGGTTATGTTTATAACGGCATGTCTTTCAAATTATACCCCTCTGTGGGATCGCATTTGTAAGGTGGACTTTGGTAAATCCAGACAGTGTCTGCAAGTAATGAAACTGACAAATTATTTCAATGTCACAACCAAATGTACCACCTCTAATTAATACGCAAACAAAAACAGAACTAGTTGGAGAATCTCAGTAGGTCTGGCCGCATCTGTGGAGAGAGAAAGCAGAGTTAACTGATGTTCCTGTGAAGTGACCAGAAGAATATAAGCTCTAGGAACAGGAAGAGACCATTCAGCCAATTTGGCCATCCAATATGAACTTATTTTTCCTGATGTATATTTGAACTTCTCTTGTATTTTGGATTCCATCAGTTTTCCCACTGTTGATGTCCAACCAACAGCTCTGTTGTTTGTTGACTTACCCTTTGCCCCTTTCTGTTATTGGGATGTGGGCACTGCTGGCGGGCCCAACATTTATTGCCCATTCCTCGTTGCCCCTTGAGAAGGCGGTGGTGACCTGCCTTCTTGAACCGGTGTAGTCCACCTCTCTCCCTTTCTCTGTCTTCCCCACATCTCTCTGCCCCCCACTCCCTGTCTCCTGCCATCTCTCTCTCACCCCACTCTCCTCCCCAATCGCTCTCTCACTGTCTCTCTCCAACATCTTTCTCTCTTGCCCTGTCCCACTCTGTCCTCTCTCTGTTCTCCCTAACTCTCTCCTGTTCTCTCTTTCTCTCCACCTCTCTCTCTCCTCCACCTCCCTCTCTCTCCTGTCTCTCTTTCTCTCTGTTTCCTCCACACTTCTCTCCCCATTTTTTCTCTCCCCCCTCTTGCTCTTTCCCCCACCCACCCCTCTCACTCTGTCTCTCTCTCTCTCTCTCTCTCCCTGTCTCCCCTCACTCTCTCCCTTGCTTTCCCTCTCCCTCTCCCTCCCTCCCTCTATCTCCCCAAATGCAGCAACAGGTATTAAAGGTGCAGGTTTTATTACTGCCTCTGGTTTTCCAATTACTTGACATGTATGACATGTCTGGCAAAATTCAACTACATCCAGGCTAGTCAAAATGTTTTTGTATTTTAGCTTGGGTTTTCCTCACTCCTAAATGCCCCCTAGTGGTACCTCATACACCACTTGCAACAGGCAACTTGCAACATGCTCGTTCTCGAACCCACTGACAATATGATCTGATGAACATCTGTCCATTTCTCATCATTTTTAAGATAGTAATGTTCAGGGATACATTTGGAGTCTTTGTCTCTGTATGCCTCTTGATACAATTGCTTTAAATTTTCATCTTTTTGCTGGAAGTTAATTTATCTGAGCTAAAGTTATCTGCTGTGTCATCTGTCTGGTTTGTCTCAGCCATCTGTTCAAATAGGGTCTGTGTTAATTCCAGTTAATTATCGATAATTTTTAAAATCTTTCCTGTTTCAACTGGTGACATTGTGACCTCGTTACCACACAGTCAGGAAAGGTCCCAGGATATGTTTCCTGCAATAGCTCAGTTGCCTGAGTTTCCACTGGCTTTTCAACCACAGTAGGCAGCATTCCTACCTTTGAACCAGCTATATCATTGCCAAGGACAAATTGTATTCTTAGAGCTGAGAGTTTGTCCAGTACTCCTGCCATGACTTCTCCACTCTTCACTGGACACTCTAACCTTACTTTACATAATTGAGCACTTCTTTTCTCACCGTGAATTCCCGTTACTTGCACCTTTTCTGGTAATAGTCCTTCAGGGGTACATATCTCCTAATCTTTATACATCACAGATTGAGAGGATCTTGTATCTCTTAATATTGTATTCTCTTTACCTGCTGCTCCTGGCCTATGCGAATAAACTTTACCTCCACAGGTATGTGGTTTAAGAAGATCTGGCACTTCCTCCTCAACCAACCTCCAACCAGCTTGTAAATTCTGATGCAGCTTTCTAGCCTCTACTGTGCTTTCCATTACAACTCAAACCCCATGGTCACTGGTCAGCACGTTTGTTTAGCCACCTTTTCAAATGAGATGAAAAAGGCTTCCATATCCTTCTCATCGAATTTAGACAATGCCTGAATATATTTAAACAGTTTCTCACCCAGCCTTTGGCTATAATGTATTTGCTCATCCTCACTAAGCTTACCTACTGCCTTCATCTCCATCTTTAAAGCTGACTTTCCTGTCTCAGTGCCAATTTCTGAAGATTGAGTTCCCTCTCTTCCTTTCCTGTCTATCCTTTTCTCTTTCTTCCCTTTCTCTTTTTCTCTCTCTTGTTATCCTTCTTGCCCTTCTCTTTTTCTGTTCTGCTAAAATGGTTTATCTTTTTCTCTTTCCTCTAATTTCAATTATAATTCAAACTGTTTCATTTTTGCTGCTCTTTCCTTATTTTTTGCCTCTAACTCATGCTGCTTCATTTTCAGTTGAAATTTAGCCATTTCTAAAGATTCTGGTAGTGTTTCTCGCCAATGTAAATGCTGAGCTATTGCGCTAATTATCTCACCTGTCCTCATAGAAGGAGGCAGCTCTTGTCCCAGCCTGTCTGCTAATTCCAGCAGCTTGGTCTTAATCACTTCTTGCAAAACCCCCAAGGTTACCTCTTCCACCTCCACAAAACTCTTGGTGACTGAAAGAGCCATTGCTATTCCAAGCACTGTTGAAACCAACCGAGTTCAACACCCAGAACAAGAGATACTAACATCTACCACTTCGAGACCAACAACCATCATCCCAAATTGGAATTATAGAACAAATCCCAGACAAGCCCCAATCTGTAATGGACCAGGCTAGAGCCCTCCAAATATTTTAAGAAGGTAGCCCAGACCCTCACTTTGCTAGTTGTTTTAAGCGCTGTAAAGTGAATATTGCACTAGTGATGCATGCTGGCCTAACCACTTCGTTTTAAACAAGACAGAATTTATTTACAAGATTACTGAATGAAAAACAAGCAAAAGAAAACAGAATACAGAATAATTTAACACATTTGACCATATTTGTTTTGTGTTCGGAACAGGCAGATCATAACATACAAGGATGTACAGATAACGGGGTAATTGAACAGAGGGAGGCAGACAAAGTTACATTAACACAGAAGGATACAAAGACAAGATCAACATTAAATTTAAAATTGAAGAGATCTGTTCAGCAGTCTAATAACAACCTCTTGAACCAGTTGGTACGTGGGATTAAACATTTGCATCTTCTGCCTGATAGAAGGGATTGGAAGCGATTATATCTAGGATAGTGAGGATCTAAAATTTGAAATTAGGCAACAAAAATATGTAGATTTTTATTATAACAAAATGTTTTCTCGATTTGAAAGAATACTATAAAATGGCCTGTGAACCATACTGCTGATTTGCAGAATTAAGTTGCAGTTCAAAGATGAGAGGACAATAGAGTTTTCATAAGATGAACACTGCCACATTAATTGACCATTTGAACTAACCTTGAACTGATACATGGCATGATAATTTACGTAAATACGATATCCTTCTTAAAGAAATACCATTGGATAAGCCTGTCTTCAATCATATCACCATATTACAGTTGATTGGATTTTTTTGTAATTAAGAACCCTTTCCCAGGAAATATCATTGGATTAACTTGCTGTAAATCATATCATCTTATTGTGATTGGTCTTTCTTGTGATTAAGGTTGTACTATTACTGAAAAAAACATATAAATAATGTGTAATTTTCAAATGTAATTGGGCAACTTCACGATGGAACACAGAAGCTTCAATCTCTTGTGTTGCTGGATAGAATTGCATCAAGGTAGCTTAATTCAATAAACTTGCTTTTTGAATAGACCGCATCTGTCGATTCTTTTGACCGATCTTGAACCAAGAGGCCGCTCTTGAGGGGTCTTAGATCTTCATTTTGGTGCCGTGACTCATTCCGGCTCGGACAGATTGTGAACAGCGGTGTAAGAGTTAAATGTCCTTCACTATTGAGTGTTGAGGAATTTGGCCAGCCAGGCATGAGTATTTTAAAAGCATTTGGTTTTCCTCTCAGTCAAGTAGTGTCTGACATGACCCCTCATTGTTTGTTTTCCAGTCTGGCCTCTTACACCGCTGTTCACAATCTGTCCGAGCCGAAATGAGTCATAAATAATAATAAATTAAGAATAAAAAATC
>NW_025212843.1:26788-29000 GCF_004010195.1 Chiloscyllium plagiosum | reverse complement strand
CACCTGTTCAAGAGAAGTGTAACTTCTGAAAGGGTTGAATTAGAAAAATTTTTTTTGGCAGGTCTTTTGCTCCTAACCCATTAGTTTTTACATCCCACGCTGGGTAGAGCAATTTATAGAGGCTGCTGGAGATCTGAAATAAAAATGAAGTGCTGGAGAAAGTTAGCAGCTCTGGCAGCATCTGAAATGGGAATGAGTGTTAACATTTCAAGTCCAATGACTCACCTTCAGAAAACCATTTTGCAGGGTGCAGGCGAAACACCAATTCTGCTAATCATTTAGCTATTATGGGAAATAAGCGCCATCTAATGTGAATGTCAAGAACTGATGAACCAAATTCAATGATAGGAAATATCAAGATCTAAATAGATGAGGGACACTATTCATTTGAGTGAAGTGGGGAAGGATGGATGGTGGCATGATGAGAGGAAAATGTTACCCCCCACCTCTCACAATGAGATCACAGTAGCTTGAATTAATCTGCTCCTCAGCTATCTTAAAATTACAAGAAAGACAGGCAATGTGTCAAAATGGGCTCCGCAAATACTGAGCAGTACACAAATGAGGTGCAGTCAAAGGCAGCTTTTGCAGAGTTGGGACCAAAAAAAGGTGCAGTTACCACACATCCAGTAGATAGAACTGGCCTTTGCCCCGAGCATGGTAGGAAGACCAGAACTTACCAAAGCCTAATGATGGGCAACAAGGAGAGCAAGAGATGCATTTACCCCATGCGTCTCAATTACACCTTGCAGTTGCATGTCCACATACTAATCACAATATAAATACACTTTCTGAAATTCCTACAGGACTTGTATAGACCAGTGAGATTAATGTTGGTGGTGGGCAAGTTATAGAGTCAGATGTACAGCATGGAAACAGACCCTTCGGTCCAACCTGCCCATGCCGACCAGATATCCCAACTCAATCTAGTCCCACCTGCCAGCACCCAGCCCATATCCCTCCAAACCCTTCCTATTCATTTACCCATCCAAATGCCTTTTAAATATTGCAATTGTACCAGCCTCCACCACCTCCTCTGGCAGCTCATTCCATACACATGAAAAGGTTGCCCCTTAGATGTCTAACTTTCCCCACACACCCTAAACCTATGCCCTCTAGTTCTGGACTCCATGACCCCAGGGAAGAGACTTTATCTATCCTATCCTCAATTTTGTAAATCTCTATAAGGTCACCCCTCAGCCACTGACACTCCAGGGAAAACAGCCTCAGCCTGTTCAGCCTCTCCCTGTAGCTCAGATCCTCTAACCCTGGCAACATCCTTGTAACTCTTTTCTGAACCCTTTCAAGTTTCACAACATCTTTCCGATAAAAAGATGACCAGAATTGCACACAATATTCCAACAGTGACCTAACCAATGTCCGTACAGCTGCAACATGACCTAACTCCTGTACTCAATACTCTGACCAATAAAGGAAAGCATACCAAATGCCTTCACTATCTTATCTACCTGCAATTCCACTTTCAAGATCTTTTTGTTCAGCAACACTCCCTAGGACCTTACCATTAAGTGTATAAGTCCTGCTAAGATTTGCTTTCCCAAAATGCAGCACCTCGCATTTATCTGAATTAAACTCCATCTGCCACTTCTCAGTCCATCGGCCCATCTGGTCCAGATCCTGTTGTAATCTGAGGTAACCCTCTTCACTGTCCACTACACCTCCAATTTTGGTGTCATCTGCAAACTTACTAACTACCTCTTATGCTCGCATCAAAATCATTTACATAAATGACAAAAGGTAGAGGGCCCAGCACTGATCCTTGTGGCACTCCACTGGTCACAGGCCTCCAGTCTGAAAAACAACCCTCCTCCACCACCACCCTCTCATCTACCTTTGAGCCAGTTCTGTACCAAGTAGCTAGTTCTCCCTGTATTCCATGAGATCTAACCTCGCTAATCAGTCTCCCATGAGGAACCTTGTCAAACACCTTACTGATGTCCATCTTGACCACAACCTTAGAAAAAGATTCCTCACTTTTTCCAACAATATGCTTCAGCCTTTAATGCAACAAAAAAGCTTTAGTGCTATTTTGCACGTTAGTCATCCAGTAGACTTTGAATGAGATGGGCATCTTACCTACTTATCCTAGTCATAGAGATGTACAGCACGGAAACAGACCCTTCAGTCCAACTCATCCATGCCAACCAGATATTCTAACCTAATCTAGTCCCATTTGCCAGCACCCGGCCCA
>NW_025212843.1:11049-25046 GCF_004010195.1 Chiloscyllium plagiosum | reverse complement strand
CCATAGTGTTCAGGGATGTGCAGGTTGGGTGGATTACCCAGGCTGAATTGCCCCATAGTGTTCAGGGATGTGCAGGTTGGGTGGATTATCCAGGATGAATTGCCCATAGTGTTCAGGGATGTGCAGGTTGGGTGGATTATCCTAGCTGAATTGTCCATAGTGTTCAGGGATGTGCAGGTTGGGTGGATTATCCTAGCTGAATTGTCCATAGTGTTCAGGGATGTGCAGGTTGGGTGGATTATCCTAGCTGAATTGTCCATAGTGTTCAGGGATGTGCAGGTTGGGTGGATTATCCTAGCTGAATTGTCCATAGTGTTCAGGGATGTGCAGGTTGGGTGGATTATCCTAGCTGAATTGTCCATAGTGTTCAGGGATGTGCAGGTTGGGTGGATTATCCTAGCTGAATTGTCCATAGTGTTCAGGGATGTGCAGGTTGGGTGGATTATCCTAGCTGAATTGTCCATAGTGTTCAGGGATGTGCAGGTTGGGTGGATTATCCTAGCTGAATTGTCCATAGTGTTCAGGGATGTGCAGGTTGGGTGGATTATCCTAGCTGAATTGTCCATAGTGTTCAGGGATGTGCAGGTTGGGTGGATTACCCAGGCTGAATTGCCCACAGTGTTCAGGGATGTGCAAGTTGAATGGATTGATCATGGGAAATGCAATGTTAAATGGGGATTGTAGGAAGCTCTGAGGGTCAGTGTGGATGTGATGGGCCAATTGGATTACCTGATAATTCTGCTAGTTTTAAAATAGTTCTAGAAAAGAATAGACCAGATGTAAATGTTGATGTTCTAAATTGGACAAAGGCCAATTTTAATGGCACATGGCAAGAACTTTCAAAGTTTGTTTGCGGGAGGCTATTCCCAGGTAAAGGGACGGCTGGGAAGTGGAAATGTAAGGAAGAGAAGTAGTCCATCTGGCCCCTCAAGCCTGCTCTGCCATTCAATAAGATCAAGGCTGATCTTTTCATGGCCTCAGCTCCACTTTCCTGCTGTCTCACCTTAAGTCCTTTCCGGTTCACAAATCTACCTTTTTAGTTAAAGATATTCAAGATGAAAGCCCAACTGCTTCACTCAGCAAGGAATTCCACAGATTCACAAACCTTTAGCTGAAGAAGCTCCTCCTGAATCCAGTCCTAAATCTGCTCCCCCTTATTTTGACGCTCTGCTCTCTAATTTCACCTGTCCCCAGTGGAAATAACCTCCCTGCTTCTATCTTATCTATTCCCTTCATAATCATATTTTTCCTATCCAACCTCACATTCTTCTAAATTACAATGAGTATAGTCCCAGTCTACTCAATCTCTCCACATACGCCAACCCTCTCAACTCCAGACTCCAACTAGTGACCCTCCTCTGTACTCCCTCCAGTGCCAGTACATCCTTGCTAAAGTAAAGAGACCAAACCTGTACCCATTACTCCAGGTATGACCTCACCAGCACCCTGTACAGCTGCAGCGTCACCATCCCTCAAGCAATGAAGCACAATGTTCCCTTCACTGTCTTATTTACTTTCTGCACCTGCAAACCAACTTCCTGTGATTCGTGCACAAGGACAGCCAGCTCCATCTGTAGAGCAGCATGCTGAGAGTTTTCAACGGTTCATCATCCAGTTTGCTGTTAGTCCGGCTAAAACGGATAACCTCACATTGTCCTCCATCTGCAAGACCCTTACCCACTCAATTAACCTATCTGTATCCCTGTGCAGACTCACAGTGGTCTCTGCACACAATGCTCTACCACTCATCTTAGTGTCAAATGTGAACTCTGACACGGTATACTTGGTCCTCAACTCCAAAACATTTGTATAAATTGTAAACAGTTGCGGTGCCAACATTAATCCAAACACCCATTTATCTCCATTCTTTACTTTTTGTTCATTAACCAATCCTCTATCCATGCTAATACATTACCCATAATGCCGTGCACCTTTACCTATACAACAGCCGTTTGTATAGTAGCTTGTCGATTACCTTCTGGAAATCCAAATACGTCCACGTATCCAATGTGCTCGTCATGTCCTCAACTAATTCCAGGAAATGTGTTAAACACGACCTGCCTTTCATGAATCTATAGTCAATGGGACAATTTCTACCCAGATATCTCGCTACTATGCCCTTGAGAGATTCAAGCATTTTCCCCATGACAGAAGTTAAGCTAACGGGTACGTTTTTAAAACTATGCTTGCAGCTTTCCAATCTCTCAGAACCATTCCAGAGTCCAGCAGGTTTTAATGAATTACCCCGAGCACGTTTACTATTTCCTCCCATCATCTCTTCTAGTCCCCTGGGAAACATTCTACCAGGGCCATCTACCTTTCAGCTGTTAGCTTTCCCTCTTTACTGAGAATGATTGATTCTCTGTCCTCATCTACCATTGCCTCCATAGGCCTGCAACAATAAGTGTACAGAGACAGTATGTTCCTGATAAGGACAAGGCTGATAGGTGTATGGAGTGCTGCATGACCCGAGAAATTGAGTGTATGGTCAAGAAAATTAAGGAGGGATATGGCAGGTACAGACAGCTGGGTCTGAGTGAATCGCTCTTGGATTGTGAGGGCAGTAGGAGTATACTCGCGAGAAACAAGAAAGGCTTAAAGGGCACGTGAGATAGCTTTGGGAAATAATTTCAAGTGGAATCCAGAGATTCTACACATATGCTAAGGACAAAAGAGTAACCAGGCAGCGAATAGCGAACCTCAACGATCAACAAGATGTCTCTGGAACAGCAGGAGGTGGGAGAGATTCTGCAAGTATTTCACATCAGTTTTTACTAAAAGAGGATATGGAAGCTAGACACTTTGGAGAAATAAATAGTGATAACGTAACAAGTGTTCATATTACAGAGGAGGGAGTAATGGATGGCTTAAAATGCATAAAGGTGGATAAATCTCTGGAAAATGATCAGGTGTATCCCCAGGACTTTGTGGGTAGCTAGGGAAGTGATTACTGGTCCCCTCGTTGAGATATATGTATCATCGATAGCCGCAGGTGAGGTGCTGGAAGATGGGTGCCATTATTTGAGAATGGTAGAAAGGAAAAGCCAGGGAACTACAGATCGGTGAGCCTGAAGTCAGTAGCAGGCAAGTTGTTGGAAGGGATCATAAGGGGCAGGATTTGCATGTAATTGGAAAGACAAGAATGATTAGGGATAGTCAACATGGCTTTGTGCATGGAAATCAATAACTTGGACTTCAGAAAGACGTTCAGCATGGTTCCACATAATAGATTGGTTAGCAAGTTCAACACCATAGAACACAAGGAGATCTAGCGAATTGGATACAAAATTTGCTGGACGGCGGGGTGCGTCAGGCTGGGCGCGATGTGTGGACGGTGGTATGGGTCATGCTGGGGGCGGTGTGTAGGTGGCTGTGAGGGTCAGGCTGTGGGCTGTGTGTGGATGGCGGTGAGGTTCACGCTAGGAGAGGTGTGTGGACAGCCGTGAGGGTCAGGCTGGGGGTGGTATATGTACGGTGGTGAGGGTCAGGCTGGGGGCGGTGTGTGGACGGCGGTGAGGGTCAGGCTGGGGGCGGTGTGTGGACGGTGGTATGGGTCAGGCTGGGGGCGGTGTGTGGATGGCGGTGAGGGTCAGGCTGGGGATGGTGTGTCGACGGTGGTGAGGGTCAGGCTCTCTCTCTCTCTCACCCTTTCTCTCTCTCTCTCTTGCCCACCCCCATCTTGTCCCACCTCTCTCCCGGCCTCCCGCTCTCTTGCTCTCTCACTCTGTCTCTTTCTCTCTATTCTCTATCTCCCCCTCTACCTCTCCTCCCTCTCTCTTTCTCACGCTCTCACTCGTCCCTCCCTCTCTCTTTCTTCTCCACTTTCTCGCTCACCTCCATTTCTTCTCTTTCTCTCTCTCGTTACCTCTCCTTCTCTCTGTCTCTCTCTCTCCCGCACTCTGCCTCTTCTCTCAACTTATCGCCCCCTCTTGTTCTCTCAACACTCGTCTCTCGCTCCATTTCTCTATCTCTCACCTGCTCTCTCTCGATCCCTCTCTCTCTTGCTCTTTCTCTCTTTCTTTCTCTTGTCCCTTCTGTCTCTCTCTCGCCCCCGCTCTCTCACTCTCACCCCCTCCATCTCTCGCACACTCTTTCTCTTCCCCTCCTTGCCCCTCCTTCTCTCTCTTGCTCTCACGCTTTCTCTTGCCGTCATGCTGTCTCTCGCCCCTCTCTCACTCTTGCCTCCTTTCTCTCACCCCTTCTCTCTCTTGCTCCCATCTCCCTCACACACTCCTCTCACTCTCTCACCTCCCTCTCTCTTGAAAAACGTCTCTGTCTCACTCCCCTCTCTCTTAGCACCGCCCTCTCTCTTGCTCCCTCTCTCTCTCGCCCTTCATCTCTCTTCTCTCTCTTGGTCTTTTTCTCTCGAGCGTGCTCTCACGCGCTCTTTCTTGCGTGCGTGCGTGCGCTCCCGCTCTGTCTCGTTCCATCCCTCCATCTCTCTCTCGCCCCTCATCTCCTCCTGTCCCTGTCGCCCTCACTCTATCTCACCCTTGCTCATCTTTCTCTCCACCTTCAATCACTCTTGATCCCTTTCCCTCTATGTGTCTCTCTCTCTCTCTCTCTCCTGCCCCACCACCCTCCGTTTCTCTTTGCCTGAATCTCTCTGCCCCCTCCATCCTTCCCTCTCTGTCCGACACATTCTGTCTCCCTGGTTCTTCCCTTTCCCTTCGAGGTGGTGAGAAAGAGTGAGTGTGCAGACAGAGAGAGGGAGAGAAACAAGAAAAAGTAGGGGAGAGGGAATGGGCAGGCCAGGTTGGAGTGGGGGGGCAGAGGGAGTTAAACCCAGCTCCTGAGCTCAGGGCGCTGTGCTCTCCCTTTCCCTGAGTACCAGGACTTGGGGCTGAGTCTGTCTCTCTCCAGCTTAGCTTCTCCAACACAAAGATACACAACAACATCGTTCACTCTGCTGCTCGCATGCTTTAATGAACATTTTTATTGCTTACAAATGGAAGTGATGGATACAGTCAGTGGGATGGTGCCTTTTCTCGCCGGCCCCTGAGTTGTGAGAAACATTGAAATGTGTCCCAGTAACCCCCGGACAAATCCGTGCTACCCTCTGTTACCATAGCGACAGGCTGCTGCATCACTGAAACACTGAACTGAAAGGAGAAAATCCCGGATGGATTGATTAATGAGGGAATTTGATGGATGGATGGATTTGGTTGAAGGGATAGTTCAGCACATTCTTCAGCTGCTGTCTGAACTTAGTCTGGGTCACAGCATAAATCGCGGTGTTTGTGCAGCAACTGAGGAGCTGCAGCATGATGCCCAATTCCTGCACAAAGGGATGGAGATACACAGGGGTATACACAATATACCACATCCGGGCCCATATGGAATACAGCATTAAAGTTGACCATAACGGGATGAAATTGGCCGAGATCACAAACAGTAAAATGATGGATTTTTTTCGGTTTCTCATTTCAGTGTCAGACTGAGCGTCCCCATTGGTGTGAGCGCGGAGTCTCCTGCGGGCTCTGCTGGTCACTAAAATGTGTCTGAGAACATTGAGCAGCAGAATCAGGAGAAATGGGACACACGGGGTTAGAATATGGTGGAGGAGCTCGATTGTGACCCAGACACTGGAGAATAGAACAGTGTCTGTTACATCACAAAACCAGGGGCAGTTCTCCAGCCAATACCGAGCCATGAGCATAAAATACCAGGAAATGTTCTTTAGACAGCTCAGCACAGTCACTGCTCCCAGAACCACAGCCGCCGTTTTCTCACTGCAATATTTACTTTTCAGCTTCTGGCAACAAATGGCCACAAACCGATCAAAGGTGAAAGTGACGGTGAACCAGACAGAGCAGTCAGTGGCTGCATAAAGCAGGACGGCGTGGATATTACACACGGGGATGGAGTCCTTCAGGAAATAAAACTGTTCCTTATAAATAATGGGAATGTGTCTCAGGATCAGGTCGAGGATAATGATCAGGAGATCCGCTGCTGCCATGGCCCCCAGGTAACGTCTGACACATGGGGACAATCCACAATCTTTATAAAGCAGGACGTAGATGGTCACTACGTTAACTGTGAGGAAGGAAAACAAACCCATTATCCATCAGCCTGGAGGCAAAGGGACCCGCTTGATTGGGGACCCAGTGAGAGGTTCAAATATGTCCCTCTATTCAGGGATTTATTAAAATAATTGGAGCTGGAATAACGAAGGTCTGAACTACTGACAAGAAATCCTCCCTCCCCAAACACACAGAGACACATCCATAAGGACAGATGGTTTCTAGAACATTCCCACACACTCGATCACTCGAGAGCAGACACAGGTCACTCCTTCCCGGTTCCTAATATGGAGGGTGGAAACATTGCTGTCTCTCCCATTTTCTTGAAGACAAACGGAGTTTGGGAATTTCTGTATTTTGGTCAAAATTGTGGTTGATACTGTGTCGGGAAGAAATGTAAACGCAGTGAAAACGTATTCACCCCTTTAACTGTCTGAGGGGCCTTCGGAGCAGTGTGTCCTTCTCCCTGGAAAAGGATCTCTTCCCTCGGGATCTTATTGTTTGTTCAATTCACTGACGTCCGGCTGCGCACAAACAATGTCAGTGACAGAACGTTCCAGGGAATGGCAGTTATAGAATGTTGGGGACAGAACGTTCCAGGGAATGTCAGTTATAGAATGTTGGGGACAGAACTTTCCGGGGAACTCCTTGACTTGTCCATCACCTTTCCACCCTGTCCACCCCACCATCATAATGTACTGTGCACAGGCTACATTTCTGTCAAGCACGGGGAGTTGTGCAGACCACAGCAGGACACTAATGTGTGAACCTGAAACAAATACAAATCCAGCATAGGGAGCTGCACTGGCCACATCATTGCATTATCTATACACCTCAACAAGATAGTCCGACCAGCACAGCGAACTGTGAAGTTATCACCCGTGAATTAATCTGTAAACCAGTAGCAGTTACCCTCCCAGCATGTAAGACTGTGTACACCAATCCAGTGCATTGATCTGTAAACCAGTAGCAGTTACCCTCCCAGCATGTAAGACTGTGTACACCAATCCAGTGCATTGATCTGTAAACCAGGAGCAGTTTCCCTCCCAGCATGTAGAGCTGTTTATACCACCCCAGTGCATTGATCTGTACACCAGCAGAAGTTACCCTCTCAGCGTGTAGGACTGTGTACACCAAACCAGTGCATTTATCTGTAAACCAGGCGCAGTTACACACCTCCAGCATGTAGGACTGTGTACACCACCCCAGTGCATTGATCTGTAAACCAGGAGCAGTTACCCTCCCAGCATGTAGTGCTGTGTAGCCTACCCCAGTGCATTGCTGTGTAACACTGCATTAGATCACTGCCCAGTGTGGGGAAACTTGCAGCCCCTGCTGGAAGTGACAGGATGTACAGCTCCCATTCATTTACAGCTCCATCTCTCCATTGTGCAATGACAAGGGGGTGCTGTGGGCGTGAAACCCACTTCCAGAGAGAGATGGCGGGGGGAATCAGTTTAAATATCACTACATGGGAGGGGTTTGGGGTATAGACAGAGAGAAGGAGACTGGGAGACAGTGTCATGTAAGGATGTGTTCCCAGGATTCAGAATGCTGAAATGTAGACACTTCGATAGCATCAGGTAACATGAGCCAGTCTTCCCAGGAAAGATGGGAAAAAGGGATATTGGTGTGAGGTCAGAGGAGCATTTGTTCTGCATCTTTGCAACTGGAATTGGTTTCAACAGAATCTATGACTCATTGGGCAGATTCGAACAGTAATTTGTCTCAGTGACATTTTCATTGAGTGTGTCAGAGGGATTGTCTGTACGAGGCTGAGCTAGTTTCCAGAGGTTATCTTATTGAACTCACCTCATTAACTATCCACCCACCCCATGGTATCCCTCTCATTCAATGCCAGCCCGATTAGATTAGATTAGATTAGATTACTTACAGTGTGGAAACAGGCCCTTCGGCCCAACAAGTCCACACTACCCCGCCGAAGCGCAACCCACCCATACTCCTACATCTACCCCTTACCTAACACCACGGGCAATTTAGCATAGCCAATTCACCTGACCTGCATATTTTTGGACTGTGGGAGGAAACCGGAGCACCCGGAGGAAACCCACGCAGACACGGGGAGAATGTGCAAACTCCACATAGTCAGTCGCCTGAAGCGGGAAATGAATCCGGGTCTCTGGCGCTGTGAGGCAGCAGTGCTAACCACTGTGCCACCGTGCCGCCCACCGATTCTCCCACCCATCATGACTGGAGGTACTCCCAATAGGTCGGATGCCCCTGGATATTCCATGATCCCTGGCACTGGTGCCATCGTTAAAAGGCCAATGGGCACACGGTTGAGCTATCTCAGGTTGGAGCTGCCCTGCACAGTTTACCCCGAGCATCGCAGACAAGGGGCAATTACACCACGGTTTGTCGACAGGGGCATGGAAGTGTGGGGGATGAGCTAGTGCAGAGGGGGACCATTCTCTTCCCAGAGGGGGCCACACCACCAGACACACCGAGCATGATCTGAGCTCACCATCCAGTTCAGTGCAGTATCTGCGGTATGAAGAATTGTCCAGCAATACAGGTCAAGCACCAATAACCTTCCCCGCTCTGTCAGGATAAGGGTCACTGTATTCTCTCTGCTCCCTCACATTCACGGTATATCTGTTATATCACCGACACCCGAACAAGGCTCATGCTCCATCACTCTCACTGCCGCATGCAGCACCTTCTCTCTCCCCCCTCTCTCCCCCTCTCTCTCCCCCTCTCTACCTCTCCCTCCCACCCTCTCCTTCCCTCCACTGCATCCCCCACACTAATACCACTGCATGGGTACAACTGTGGGCTGACTCCCTCCCCAACTTACCTCTATCTCTCTCTCTCTCTCTCTCTCTGTCACCCTCACATTATCCCTCACATTAATAACGCTTCATGGATACAACACTGTCAACAGACTCCCTCTGAAAACCTCACCGTTTGCCATTATCCCCACCTACACCAGCACTAACAGCAGGGCCACCTACTCCCTCCCTCCCTCCCTCCCTCCCTCCCTTTCAGCCATTCCAGTAGAAACTGCCTGGAATAGGACAGAGAGGGCCAAGCCGGATGGTGGAGTGCCCGATATCCGTTCCCTCCCCCCCCTCCCCCCACCATGTGGGGAGGACCATGGTATGGGCCGAGAGGACCGGGACGCCTCGTGTGGAGATTCTGAAACATCCACGTCCCACCGACTGAGTAAGGAACAATGTTCAGTGAAAGGCAATGCTCACTTTAAACCCACTGGCAGTTCCATTCCCCCCTGGCACAACTTCGAAGCCGTGGCCCTGGTGCTATCTCCCTTTTGTGTCGAGCTGGTACAAATGTAATCCCCATGGTCTCGGAGGGCAGGAGGATGGACTCACAACACATCATCACCACCACCTCCCAGGAAGGTAGCACGGAGACTCCCTCCTACACCTCCTCCTGTAAACAGCTCAGATACTGAAACTAACCTGTTATCTTTACTGCTCTCCCCATCTGTCCTGATATCTTCAATAATCTGTGCCTATATACATGCAAAGCTCTCTGCTCCTGCACCCCCTTTATAACGGTGCAGCCTGTTTTATTTTGTGTTTCAATGTCCTTCCTATCAAAGTGCATCACCTCACACTGCTCTGCATTGATCCCCATCTGCCCGAAAACTGCACCAATGCTTGATTGTCCTGTTAGAGTTCCACACTGTCCTCCATAGACTTCACAGTTCTTCCAGGTTTGGTGCCATTTACAAATATTGAGAGTATCATAGCGTCACAGTCCCCAAGAAACAACTAAAATCCTTCCACATGCACAAGTGTGAGCAAGTGAAATACTGATACATTCCCACGGACGGAGTCGAATAATGAGATGTCGTCAACAAACCAACAAAACTCCTGACACACACCAGACACAGTGAATGAAATATTGACAAACCATAGAGCAAGGGAAATCCGGATAGGCTCTGCTTATTTTCATTGACATCATGGTATTAATGTTATGAAGTTGAAAGTGTGTACTGAACCTTTAAGAGAGAATGAATGCCGTTCTGAAGTGAGAACTTGCAAGCACCTGTGATACGAGAGGATGGCAGATCCAGACTGTCAAGGACAACTGAAAATATGTAACATTTGTCTGTGAAATAGATCCCTGAGTTGGTTGCTCTTGGGACAACAATTCGAATTTTACCAATCAGTTTAAGTTATGCCCCAGGATACTAAAACCAAATCAAGTTTGAATTTATTGGTTTTCGAAAATTGAACCAATGAGACGATCTGATGTTGTGGATATTAATAATGCAGGCATTTTGAAAATTGCAGACACAGCAAATGCCATCAACACAGATCCAAGATATTCAGAAACACTCTCTATCAAAGGTACCTTTTCATATGAAACATATCCGCAGTATACAGAAAGAAGATGACCCAGGAAGATCCAAAGCCGGAAGAAGACACAAATACAACAGCTGCTATGCGGTTTTGAAATTACATTGATGTGATTTTAATAAGTATCTTATTGAAAGTTTATATCGTTATAGAACTGGAGTCGGGGAATAAGCAGTTAAGAGAAAGGGGGGTCTCAGAGGTGTGAATAATTGATGTAAAATGTTCACTTTCAGAGTTATAAAATAAATTCTCTCAGGAAGAGGCCGAAGCGGCACCATTTCACACAGAGGAATGAGCAATCGGAGGAAGTGGTGGAGTCTGGTCCAATTACAACATTTGAAAGGCATCTGGGTGCTGACAGATCTGCTGAGTTTTTGCAGCAATTTCTGCATTTGTTCAAAATTAAGATGCCTTCATTTTAACACAGGTACTCTGAATGCATAAACGTTTAAACATTTTTAAATGATGCAAGCACATATAAACACATTTCAACTTGACTATTTTCTGCTAAGTAAAAAGCAGCAATGATGTACCTACATGGAGCAGGGAATGTGATGTACACATAGTTTAGACAATGTTCAAGGAAACCTCGTATGGTCTAGTTTGGGTGAGGATGATATTATTGTGTTACTCAACTCAGAGAGGAAGAAAATGTCATCTGCCCGAGAAGGAGTGGCCAATGCTGCACTCATTGTTTCTCATCACAGCAATGTGTTCAAGCTAAAAAAAAGTGTGCATGAATAGTCTGAATAGTCACAGTCTGTTTCCCAGGATAAGGAGTCCAAAACAAGAGGGCATAGGTTGAAGGCAAGAGGGGAATAATTTATAAGGAACCTTAGGGGCAAATGTTTCACGCAGAGAGTGACGTGTGTACAGAAGATGCAGTCAGTGGAAGTAGTGAAGGCGGTACAATTGCACATTTAAAAAGTGTCTTAAAGACGAAGGATACTGGCCACATGCTGGCAAATGGGAGTAGATCAGATTTGGTTATCTGGTCCTAGTGGACAAATTGGACTAACGGTTCTGTTTCTGTGTTGCATGACTCTCTGGTTCTATAACAGAGATGAGGAGAAATTCTGAAACGATCTATCACCACCCATCCCCCTGGAGTGTATTGGCAATGCTGTCCTATGATCTGGAAAATGTTGCTGGGACTTTATTTGTTTTCAAGATTCATCATGAACCATCGTGGTCGTGTTGGTATGTGGTTCTTTTGACTTCCACAGGATGTCTACAGTACACTACACTGAGGGAATGCTGGGGTTGGGGTGTGGAAGAGACAGTACAGGGTGAAAAGAAGAGAAAACCATTTATTTAGTATGTCACCATTGTTTATAGCCATTTCTGGGCTATGCAAGACCTTCATACTAAAAAACAAGCAAAATTCAACCGACCATTGAAAAACTTTGGATGTTTTATGCTGATTCAAGATTGGTCTCTCAAAATAAGCCAAGCATTTCTGAACCAGTCAAGCAGTTGTTTTCTGTGATTGTTCTCATCTGTGTTAATGTTCACCACACTGCCTTGGGATGCCTTCGTGAGATGGAAATGTGTTGCTGGAAAAGCGCAGCAGGTCAGGCAGCATCTAGGGAACAGGAGAATCGACGTTTCGGGCATTAGCCCTTCTTCAGGAACACATTTCCATCTCTGATCTCCAGCATCTGCAGACCTCACTTTCTCCTATAATGAATATTAGTATTGAGAATTAAATAAAGTTTTATTTTAAATTTGTCCCTACTGCTTCACAGCTTTTCTCAAATGCTCAGGAGGCACTCTTATTTGTAAGAGATATTTTAACTCTGAGGATAAATCTCATTAGACCATCACGTGCAAATCTACTTTAAAATTAATCCATGCTGTTAAAAACAAATTCTCATTTTGATTGATTTAGGACTGCTGGAAGGTAAATCTTCTGTCCTGATAAACGATGCGCCTGGTGTAATCCTTCCCAATAGAACTTTGTGTAAACTGTAATTCATGTAGTGAATGTAAGGGATTATTTGATGAGACATAATTGTATATAATGGATTGAGCTTACAAATGTGTTGCTGGAAAAGCGCAGTAGGTCAGGCAGCATCAAAGGAGAAGGAGAATGCCCAAAACGTCGATTCTCCTGTTCCTTTGATGCTGCCTGACCTGCTGCACTTTTCCAGCAACACATTTTTAAGCTCTGATCCCCAGCATCTGCAGCCCTCACTTTCTCCTATAATGGATTGACACAACTCTTAATGTATTGATCATCCTATGTTATTCTTGAGATAGACTAGTGAGAAACAGAATGGCAGCATGTCTTATGTTACTCTGTACAGTGAATTTATCCACTGAATCATAAAGACCAAAGAAGTCCCAAGTAATGTTTGCTGTGCACATTGATCCCAGTTAGGGTCATTACAATTAACATCATTCTAACATAATCATAAATTTGACATTTTCTAAAGTTTATTTCCCACTGTGACTGTTGGTGCTGTCTAGATTTCCAAAAGTATCATATTTCATTTCTTTTTTGTAAGTAGTTATTCCCCTTTGTACAGATCATTTATCAGTATCCAGCATGTCATGTATCTAAAATACAATTCTGATAACCTGTTTTCAGGAGCTTTTAAATTACACTGTTACTGTAAAATCTCATTGGATGAGATAGTGGAGTCATAGAGATTTAAAGCACAGAAACAGACCCTTCAGTCCAACTCGTCATACCAACCAGATATCCTAACTTAATCTAGACCCATTTGCCAGCACTTGGCCCATATCCCGCTAAACCCTTCTTATTCATATACCAATCCAGATGCCTTTTAATTTGGTAATTGTACCAGCCTCCACCACTTCCCTTGGCAGCTCATTCCATACACGCACCACCCTTTGCCTGAAAAAGTTACCCCTTAGGTTCCTTTTAAATCTTTCCCTCTCACCCTAAACCTGTGCCCTCTAGTTCTGGACTCCCCGACTGTAGGGAAAAGACCTTGTCTGTTTATCCTATCCATGCTCATGATTTTGTAAACCTCTGAAAGGTTACCCCTCAGCCTCTGATGCTCCAGAGAAAGCAACCCCAGCCTATTCAGCCTCTTCCTATAACTCAAACCCTCCAACCCTGGCAACATCCTTGTAAATCTTTTCTAAACCCTTTGAAGTTTCACAACATCCTTCCGATTGAAGGGAGACCAGAATTGTGCACAATATTCCAAATGTGGCCTAACCAATGTCCTGTACAACTGCAACATGACCTCCCAACTCCTATACTCAATGCTCTGACCAATAAAGGAAAGCAAATCAAGTCGACTGATCAAAATGGCAAACTGTCCTCTTAGATTCGGGTCCTGGGATTGACATGAACCAATAATCATAAATTTATTAAGCTTTTTACTAACATTTGAACTGGGTTCAGTAACAAGGAAGCAAATAGTGTTAGGTGATTGGCTATTCCTTATGAGGTTGTCAGAAACATAGGAAGTAGGAGCCAGAGTGGGCCATTCAGCCCTTCAAGCCTGCTGCACCATTCTTTGTGATCATGGCTGATCATCCAATTCAATAGCCTGTTCCCACTTTTCACCCATATCCTTTGATCTCCTTAGCTGCAAGTTCTATATCCAACTCCTTCTTGAAATCATACAATGTTTTGGCCTTGACT
>NW_025212843.1:0-1446 GCF_004010195.1 Chiloscyllium plagiosum | reverse complement strand
CCTCTCCCTCCTGATGCTGCCTGCCTTCCTGTGTTCCTCTCCCTCCTGATGCTGCTGCCTTGCTGTATCCCCCTCTCCCTCCTGATGCTGCCTGCCTTGCTGTGTTCCTCTCCCTCCTGATGCTGCCTGCCTTCCTGTGTTCCTCTCCCTCCTGATGCTGCTGCCTTGCTGTATCCCCCTCTCCCTCCTGATGCTGCCTGCCTTGCTGTGTTCCTCTCCCTCCTGATGCTGCCTGCCTTCCTGTATCCCCCTCTCCCTCCTGTTGCTGCCTGCCTTGCTGTGTTCTCCCAGCGTCTTGCCTGTCTACTTTGGAAAAGTGCCGCAGGTCAGCCCACATCCGAGGAGCAGGCTGTGTTCCTCTCCCTCCTGATGCTGCCTGCCTTCCTGTATCCCCCTCTCCCTCCTGTTGCTGCCTGCCTTGCTGTGTTCTCCCAGCGTCTTGCCTGTCTACTTTGGAAAAGTGCCGCAGGTCAGCCCACATCCGAGGAGCAGGAGAGTCAACGTTTCAGGCGAAAATTTCCTGATTGGCTTGGTGGGGGCAATTGGGTTTAAAGGGGCTGGTGGATGCAGGAAACGGGGAATGATGTTAGACAGAGCCCAGGGATTGTGTTGCGGTGCGGGCTGTAGGGAGACTTCATACAGGAGGGGATAGGGACTGACTGAGCTGCACAGATTGATGTTTAAGGTGAAAGCTCTCTGTGGAGTTTGACTCTCTCCTTGCTGCTCTCCCTGAGTTGTGTGTTTCTCCAGCTCCGCCCTCACATTCCTCAGCATCCAGCAACACACCATACCCCCCCCCCCCCGAGACTGCGGCTACAATTTAGTGTGAATCTAATGCGATCAGATAAAGGTAAACTTGAAAATAGGTTCCAGATTGTCAGGAGACACGGACAGCACCTTCAGACAGGAAAGGTCAACAGCATTACCCACTCCTCGTAATGGTTCTTCTATGAACAGCCCTCCTCCCCACCCCCTCGATTAGATTCCAGTCTGTAACTCACTCCCCAGTACTCCTGTAACTGGATTTCTTGCTGGTTTGTAACTCCATAACATTCACTGATGTCCACTTTGCTTTGAGTGGTTAGGATTACAGTAAAATGTTGAGATCTATGGCTGATCCTTGAGGATTGTTGCGATCCCCAGTGTGTAATGGATGACCATCACTGACTTGCTCTGGTATTTGGATCTGTGTGAGAGGAACGTGTGTGTGCCTGTGTGCTTGTGTGTGTGCCTGTGTGTGCACGTGTGTGTGCGACTGTGTGTGTGTGCCTGTATATGTGACTGTGTGTGTCTGTGTGTGTGTGCCTGTGTGTGTGTGTGCGTGTGTGTGCCTGATTCTCTGGGTTCAAGGCAATCTCACGGCTGAGCAACCAAAGCAGAGCCAGGGATTTTAAAATTGGGGGGAAATTTGAATGCAGTTTCCGATGTCTAAATTATGATATTCGA
>NW_025212842.1:22863-29000 GCF_004010195.1 Chiloscyllium plagiosum | reverse complement strand
ATGGTATTTCTGCAGAATTGGGGCTATAACATTATTGAAGTTAAATTGCTGTCAAACTATTTATATACGTCTCAGAGAGTTTGCAAACACTGAAAGTCAGATCCTGAGGTCATTAGTCAATTACTACTGGCAGCGCTGAAGTACTTAGCACATTAGCTGGAGGATCCTTGCCAATTTTTTTTTGAAAAAGGAGTTCCAATTACTATATTGGATTGTGAGAATTGTCAGCTGGTTAAGGGTTTAATTTGATGGACATAGTTGTCCTATAAAATGCGAGTGTTTGCATCATTAGCCCTGTCAAATTTTAGTTTTGTTATGAAGTGCTTGTTATTTATCGTTAGTTCAGACAGGCCTCTGAATATTTTCAAAAGTACTACACAGTTTACAAGGGAAATGCTTAGATGGCCCTTGTATTCGCCATGAAATTGCACAAATTAATTTTATTTTCTTTCCCTGTCTCACCTGTGTTGTAATAATAATAGGAAAATTATCAAAATTCACCAGCAATATTCCTCTGAAACTGATAACAACTTCTGGAGTTCCTCCCAGTAATGTGACGGTTCCCTATAGGGTTAGCAATTGAAGAACTCACAGATTGCATTCAATTAGAAACTACCAAACTAACAAGAACTTGCCCTTTCACATTAGTAGTCTCATTCTAAAATCCCTTGAAAAACACTTGAAAAGGTTCAGAAGAGACTTACAAGGATGTTGTCAGGATGGAGGATTTGAGCTGTAGGGAGAAGGTGAATAGGCTGGGGCTATTTTCCCTGGAGAGTCGGAGGCTGTGGGGTGACCCTATAGAGATTTTTAAAATCATGACGGTCATGGATAGGATAAATAGACAAGGCCTTTTCTCTGGGGTGGGGGAGTCCAGAACTAAAGGATTCAGGGTGAGAAGGGAAAAATTTAAAAGGGACCTATGGGGAAACGTTTTCACACAGAGGGTGGTGCATGTATGGAACGTGTTAGCAGAGGAAGTGGTGGAGGCTGGTACAATTACAACACTTGAAAGGCATCTGGATGGGTAAATGAATAGGAAGGGTTTGGAGGGAGTGCTCGCAAATGGGACTAGATTAGGTTAGGATATCTGGTCAGCAGGGACAAGTGGGACTGAAGGGTCTGTTTCCATGCTGTACATCTCTGTGACTCTACATACAATACAGTATATATTGAAAAGTCACATATATTAAATGGGATGGAACTGGGATTTTAAATGGTGCAAGAGGTTCATAATTGTTACTCTACATTGGTGAAACCAAACGCCAACTCACGGACACCTCCTCCTCCTGCCTCCTCGACCATGACCTCACCTCCCATCACCAAACCATCATATCCCAGACCACAGCCTCATCACCTCTGGAATCTCCCATCCACAGCCTCCAACCTCATAGTTCAGGAACCCCACACTGCCTGATTCTACCACCTACCCAAAATCCACAAACCCGACTGCCCTGGTCAACCTTTCTCTCAGCTTGCTCCTGCCCAACCGAATATGTCTCTGCATACTTTGACATCACCCTGTCCCCCTTAGCCCAGAAATGACCCTCTTATGTTTGGGACACCACCAGCACCCTCCACCTCCTCCATGATTTTCATTTCCTCAGCCCCGAATGAATTCCCTGTGACAGGGCCATGTTTGTGTGTTGGGATTGACTGTCCTGAACTCCCTGTGACAGGGTCATGTTTGCGAGTAGGGATTGACTGTCTTGAAGCCCCTGTGACAAAGTCATGTTAGTGAGTAGGGATTGACTGTCCTGAATTCCCTGTGACAGGGTCATGTTAGTGAGTAGGGATTGACTGTCCTAAATTCCCTGTGACAGGGCCATGTTTGTGTGTAGGGATTGACTGTCCTGAACTCCCTGTGACAGGGTCATGTTTGCGAGTAGGGATTGACTGTCTTGAAGCCCCTGTGACAAAGTCATGTTAGTGAGTAGGGATTGACTGGTCTGAACTCCCTGTGACGCTGTCTTGTTAATGATTAGGGATTGACTGTCCTGAACTCAATGTGACACGGTCATGCTAGTGAGTAGGGATTGACTGGCCTGAACTCCCCATGACGCAGTCATGGTAGTGAGTAGGGATTGACTGTCCTGAACTCCCTGCGGCAGGGTCATGTTAGTGAGTAGGGATTGACTGGCCTGAACTCCCCGTGACACAGTCTTGCTAATGTGTAGGGGTTGACTGTCCTGAACGCAATGTGACAGGGTCATGTTAGTGATTAGGGATTGACTGTCCTGATTTCCCTGTGACATGATCATTTTGTTGAGTTGGGATGGACCTGAACTCCCTGTGATAGGGTTATGTTAGTGAGTAGAGATTGACTGTCCTGAATTCCCTGTGACAGGGCCATGTTTGTGTGTTGGGATTGACTGTCCTGAACTCCCTGTGACAGGGTCATGTTTGCGAGTAGGGATTGACTGTCCTGAACTGAATGTGACACGGTCATGCTCGTGAGTAGGGATTGACTGTCCAGACCTCCCTGTGACAGGGTCATGTTAGTGAGTAGGGATTGACTGTCCTGAACAGCCTGAGACAGGGTCAAGTTGGTGAGTAGGGATTGACTGTCTTAAAGTCCCTGTGACAGGGTCGTGTTAGTCAGTAGGGATTGACTGGCCTGAACTCCCTGTGACACAGTCTTGTTAGTGAGTGGGGATTGACTGTCCTGAACTGCCTGTGACAGGGTCATGTTACTGAGTACGGATTAACTGTCCTGAACTACCTTTGACAGGGTCATGTGAGTGAGTAGGAATTGACTGCCCTGAACTCCCTGTGACAGGGTCATGTTAGTGAGTAGGGATTGACTGTCCTGAACTCTGTGTGACAGGGTCATGTTAGTGAGTAGGGATTGACTGTCCGGAATTCCCTGTGTCACGGCCATGGTGGTGAGTAGGGATTGACTGTCCAGACCTCCCTGTGACAGGGTCATGTTTGTGAGTAGGGATTGACTGTCTTAGGACCCCACAGGAAGAGGATCTCCAAGACTGAAGGAACAAGGCAGCAGCGTTTCCTTTTCTTGGTGATTGAGAGCTGGAAGCTGAACCATGGAGTCGGTGTGAACTCATTTCTGATAATTTATGTTTTAAAGCTGACGTGGAGATGTACTTCATTAAAAAAAAAAATCAGTTGGGGATCCAAGATGGTGGCGACCCAGTAAGACTGAGTCTATAGTGCTCCTCCCAAGACTTGGGCACAGTTGGTCACCTACCCCCTACCAAGCTCACCAAATCATTTATAAATCATTTTTAATAGTTTAGTAACTCAATTAGTTGTGTAACATTACATTTAAGCAACTTTGTCCTAAGTTAAAGTGACTAAAGGGAAGGGAGCCCGCAGCGGTGGTGA
Organism: Chiloscyllium plagiosum; assembly: GCF_004010195.1. Taxonomy (NCBI): domain Eukaryota; kingdom Metazoa; phylum Chordata; class Chondrichthyes; order Orectolobiformes; family Hemiscylliidae; genus Chiloscyllium; species Chiloscyllium plagiosum. The sequence goes on along the minus strand of NW_025212842.1, from coordinate 25,655 downwards.
GTAGGGATTGACTGTCCAGACCTCCCTGTGACAGGGTCATGTTTGTGAGTAGGGATTGACTGTCTTAGGACCCCACAGGAAGAGGATCTCCAAGACTGAAGGAACAAGGCAGCAGCGTTTCCTTTTCTTGGTGATTGAGAGCTGGAAGCTGAACCATGGAGTCGGTGTGAACTCATTTCTGATAATTTATGTTTTAAAGCTGACGTGGAGATGTACTTCATTAAAAAAAATCAGTTGACTCTACAGATATTTTGAACAAATAAACATCCTTTCCATTTGTATTATATCACTCCGGTACCTGGAGAGTGTTATGGTGATTTATTTATTCATTCTTGGGATGTAGGGGGTTCTGGGTCATCCAGTTTTAATTGCCCATACCTAACAGCCCTGGAGAGGATGGTGCTGAGTTGCCTTCACAGACTGCTGCCATGTTTGCGATGTGGAACTCCTGGATTGCCATTAGCACAGTGATGCAGGACTTTGACCCAGGCCAATGATGTAGTGTTGATATAGTTCTAACTCAGTTTGCTGGGAGACTTGGAACAGAACCTGCAAGTGTTGCTCTCCCCATGCACGTTGTAACGTTGGAGTTGGTAGTGGCCAAGGAGGGGCTGAGGACACTTCATGGAACCACAAAAAATGATGTTTGAATTGGCAGCTCCCTTGTTTGCAGCCGTGGGGCTTCTCTCTCTCTCTCTCCATCTCTCCTGGGAACAGGCCCAATGCCCTGGGATATTGAGTGGTTCATTCTGCAGGACGTGGAGGAGAAGGGTCAATGAATAAGAGCTACTTTGGGGGGAAAACGAATGAGACTCTGATCACTGGTCAGGAAGGAAATATGGGAAGTGGGTGGAAAAGATTCACAACCATTTTCTGCCCTAAACCCTCTTTAGAGCATAGAACATAGAACAATACAGCACAGTACCGGCCATTCAACCCTCGATGTTGTGCCGACCTTTAATCCTACTCTAAGGTCAAACTAACCTATGTATCCTTCATTTTACTATCATCAATGTGCCTATCCAAGAGTCGCTAATGTATTTGACTCTACAACGACTGCTGGCAGTGCATTCCACACACACCCACCACTCTCTGCATAAAGAACCAACCTCTGACATCTCCCCTAAAGCTTTCTCCAACCACCTTAACATTATGCCCCCTCGTGCTAGCCATTTCTGCCCTGGGGAAAGGTCTCTGACTATCTACTCTCTCTCTGCCTCTCACCATCTTGTACACCTCTATCATGTCACCTCTCATCCTTCTTCACTCCAATGAGAAAAGCCCGAGCTCCCTCAACCTTTCTTCTCCCTTAACCTACCTTCCAGTCCAGGCAGCATCCTGGCAAAGAACTGCAGCATAATCTTACGGCTTTTAAACTCAATTCCCCCTGTTCCTGAAAGCCAACACACCATATGCCTTCTTAACAACCCTTTCAACTTGTGGCAACTTTGAGGGATCTATGAACATGGACCCCAAGATCCCTTTGTTCCTCCATACTGCCAAGAATCCTGCCTTTAACCCTGTAATCTGCACTCAAATTTGACCTTCCAAAATGAATGGCTTCACACTTTTCCAGGTTGAACTCCATCTGCCAGTTATCAGCCCAGCTCTGCTTCCTGTCAATGTCCCGTTGCAACCTACAACAGCCCTCCACACTATCCACAACTCCATCAACCTTCATGTCATCGGCAAACTTACTAACCCATCCATCCACTTCCCCATCCAAATCATTTATAAAACTCACAAAGAACAATGGTCCCAGAACAGATCCCTGCAGAACACCACTGGTCACTGAGCTCCAGGCTGAATACTCTCCATCTACCACCATCCTCTGTCTTCTGTGGGCCAGCCAATTCTGTAGCCAGACAGACAGGTTTCCATGTATCCCATGCCTCCTTACTTTCTGAATGAGTCCACCATGGGGAACCTTATTGAACACCTTGCTAAAATCCACATACACTACATCCACTGTTCTACCTTCATCAGTGTGTTTTGTCACGTCCTCAAAGAATTCAATAAGATTTGTGAGGCGTGACCTGCCCCTCGCAGAGCCATGCTGACTATCTCGAATCAAACGATGGTTTTCGAAGTAATCATAATTCCTGTCTGTCAAAAACCTCGGCAATAATTTGCCCACCACAGACGTAAGACTGACTGGGTCTGAAATTCCCAGGATTATCCTAATTCTCTTTCTTGAACAGGGGAATAACATCTGCCACCCTCCAATCATCTACCATTTAAGATTCAATAAATTGTGTCTCAGTCAACAGAAAGGAGAAGGAGATTTGAAAGCAGGGACAGAAAAGTGAAGGGAGAGAGAAGACCAGGAGCAGAGGATGGAAACGGTGGAGATAGATTTCGTTTTCAGCCCAGGGACGAGTGAGAGTATTTGAGACCTACATTTTGAACAATGGGAAAACAGGAGAGGAAATAATGTTACGATATGGGGTGAACCCTTCTGCTACCTTAAACCAGACCCACAGAAAAGATCACCTCACCTCATAATCTGTAAAAAAGTATGAGTGACAAAGAACTACGAAATCCCAACATTTAAAGAAAAAAATTAATAATTTATTCTTTAACTCTAAGAAAAAAAGAGAACAATGAACAACAACTACCTATCCTGTAATCCACCTTTGTCTGATCAATTTATCTGGATCAGTGGTGCTGGAAGAGCACAGCAGTTCAGGCAGCATCCAAGGAGCTTCGAAATTGACGTTTCGGGTAAAAGCCCTTCATCAGGAATAAAGGCAGAGAGCCTGAAGGGTGGAGAGATAAGCTAGGGGAGGGTG
>NW_025212842.1:7931-21698 GCF_004010195.1 Chiloscyllium plagiosum | reverse complement strand
CCCTCCTCTAGCTTATCTCTCCACGCTTCAGGCTCTCTGCCTTTATTCCTGATGAAGGGCTTTTGCCTGAAACGTCGATTTCGCTGCTCCTTGGATGCTGCCTGAACTGCTGTGCTCTTCCAGCACCATTAATCCAGAATCTGGTTTCCAGCATCTGCAGTCATTGTTTTTACCTACCTGATCAATTTATTTACCTCCCACTCTTCAATAATATACCGATCTGATAAACCCACCCACCTAATTAAGAGTTACAAAAAATTCAAATTTTGAAACCAGTCAACTGTGCCGATTCTCTTCTAAATCTTCCTCTGTACATTCTTCTGGGTCTTTTCTTCGGTCTTCTGTTGCACAGATATATGAACAGTTACCTCTCGGAGAGTGAGTCTGCAGGCTGTCTGTGTTTGTTGGTGCTCTTGGTCACTCTGGCTAACTGTTCAAAATGCCCAAGTTTTAGACCCGAAAACATCAGATTGTCTCATTGGTTCAACGTCGTCAAAACAGTAAAATTCAAATTCGATTCGATTTTGGCACCTTGGAATAAAATTTAAACTGATTGGCCAAATTCAAATTAGCTGTGAACCACAGCAACTTTAGTTCCAGCTATTTGGTTCACAGCCAGATGTTATATTTGTGAAACTTTCAGCACACTCTGTACTTGTTAAGTCCTTGCCAGCTATCTCTCTCTCTCTTTCTCTCTCTCTCTCTCAAAGGTACGGTATACACCTACACCTTCATAATAATAGGAACTCAAATTGTGTTTTGAATTTTCACTCTTTACTGAGAGTGATAATATTTGTAAACTTCTTTTGTAGGGGATTTCAAAGAGAAGAATTCCAGAGGAGAATCTCAAATCAATTATCATTAAGATCTGACAGATTCATCATGAACTGAATATGACGAATGTTTGAGATGAAAGGAGATCTGTTAGTCAGTTACAGGGACCCTGGCCACCATGAAGAAAACATGGAAATGTGGCAACTGCGCAAAATAATTCTATTCTGCGTTCCAGCTGGAAATACAGCAGCATAGACACATCGTGGAAAGGTCACTCCTTTACTCCACGTGTGGGAAAGGATCAATTAATCCTCATTTTTCGGATAATAGCAAGTTCACAATATGGAAAACTATTCCTCTGCACTATATGTGGGAAGGAATTTAGTTAATCATCCAAACTTCTCATGCATCGGTGTATTCACACAAGGGTTTGGCTGTTTCACCTGTTACGAGTGTGGAAAGGGATTCATAGCTTCACTCCACCTTCTGAAAGACCAGTGTGTTCACACCAGGAGGAAGCCATTCACCTGCTCTTGGTTTGGGAAGGAATTTGCCAGCGAGGTAAAGAAAGAAGAAATGATGTGATGGATGAGTGGAACTTGCAGACAGTTGGGGGAAAGGACAGCATGTTTGGATGAGCTGAAATTTCAGCAGGCAGAGGGCAGTCAGACCAGGCAAGCAGAATCATTTATCCAATTCCATAGAATTCATAGAGTGTGGAAGCAGGCCATTCAGCCCAACAAGTCCACACCAACCATCTGAAAAGCATACCATCCAGACCCATCCCTCTGCCCTTCCTCTGTAACCTCACATTTCCTATGGTGTCTGCACCTAGCCTACACACTGAAAAATTTAACATGGTCAATCCATCTAACTTGCACAGCATTAGACGGTGGGTGGAAACCAGAGCACCCAGTGGAAAACCATACAGTATTGAGGAGAATGCACAAACTCCACAGGGACACTGTCTGACAGTGGAATTGAACCCAGGTCACAGATGCTATGACGTAGCAGTGCTAACCACTGAGCCACCAGGCCACCTCAGAGGTCAGCACAGAACATTGAGAGGCTCAATAGAGATGATGCCAAAGACGAGGTGGTAATTAGCAACATCAGAGAAAATGCTGGAAAATCTCAGCAGGTCTGGCAGCATCTGTAAGGAGAGAAACGAGCTGACATTTCGAGTCTAACTGACCCTTTCTCTCCTTACAGATGCTGCCAGACCTGCTGAAATTTTCCAGCATTTTCTCTTTTTGTTTCAGATTCCAGCATCCGCAGTAATTTGCTTTTATCAACATCACCTGTCTTTGATTCTCCAAATGTCTGACTGTTTCTTTCTGCTTCTCTCTCTGTAATGTGGAGATGCTGGTGTTGGACTGGGGTGGACAAAGTTAAAAATCACACAACACCAGGTTATAGTCCAACAGGTTATTTGGAAGCACTAGCTTTTGGAGCACAGCTCCTTCATCAGGTGGCTGTGGAGCAGGATCATAAGATGCAGAATTTATAGCAAAAGATCTCAGTGTTGTGCAACTGGCTCGATATTTTGAACAAACCTAGATTGCTGTTCAGTTTTTCATTTTTTAGAATGGGGTTGCAGGTTTCGGTTCAGTAACATGTAAATCCCAGAACTTCTCTCAAATTACATTCTCGAGATAACATTAGGTTTTATAAAAAAAAGTCACATCTCAGCTCAGGCAATGCATTAAAGGTGTGAGGTTAGAGTCTGTCTGTATCCCAATCTTGAGTCAGACTGGTTCTATTTCCAAAGTAGGAGTTTATAACATGTTACCTGGATTGATTGCCTGCAGATTGTGTGTTTTTTTGAGCAAAATAGAATGTATCTGCAAATACAATTCTGCAAATGCAAATTTACCTCATAGACTTGTATGTGTGTGTGAATGCATGTGGTGGGGGGAGAGGAGAGAGAGAGAGAGACAGACAGAGAGAGGGAGAGAGAGAGTCTGTATGTGTGTGTGTGCCTGAGAGACAGCGTGTACATGGGAGAGGGTCTGTGTGAGTGTGTGAGTATGTAAGAGTGTGTGTTTGTGTGTCTGAGAGAGAGCGTGTACATGGGAGAGGGTCTGTGTGAGTATGTAAGAGTGTGTGTTTGTGTGTCTGAGAGAGAGCGTGTGCATGAGAGAGGGTCTGTGTGAGTGTGTAAGAGTGTGTGTGTGTGAGAGTGTATAGTGCAGAGGGGTCACCTGTAGTATGACATGAACCCAAGATCCTGGTTGAGGCTATCTTCATTGGTACTGAACTTGGCTATCGGTCTCTGCTCGACCACCCTGCGTTGTTGTGGTGAGAATTTGCATTTGCAGAATTATATTTGCAGATACATTCTATTTTGTTCAAAAAGCACACAACCTGTAGGCAATCAATCCATGTAACATGTTACAAATTCCTACTTTGGAAATTGACCCAGTCGGATTCAAGATTAGGATACAGCCAGATTCTAAGCTTACACCTTTAATGCATTGTCTGAGCTGCGATGTCACCTTTTCTTATAAAACATTAAGTTATTTCTAGAATGTGATTTGAGAGAAGTTCTAGGAATTATATATTAAAGAACTAAAACCTGCAAACCATTCTAAAAGATGAAAAATTTAACAGCAATCTAGGTTTGTTCAAAATATTGTATCAGTTGCATGCATAACATTGTGAACTTTTGTTCTAAGCCTGTATGTTACGGTCCTGCTCCACAGCTACCTGATGAAGGAGCAGCGCTCCGAAAGCTAATGCTTCCAAATAAACCTGTTGGACTATCACCTGGTGTTGTGTGACTTTTAACTCTCTCTCTCTGCATATATCTTTCCATCTCTGTCTCTCTCTGTGTGTTTCTCTCATTCTCTGTCTCTCCTCTCCATCCTTCCCACTGCCTGTTGCTCACTTTGTCTGTCTGTCTGTCAGTCTCTAACTCTTTCTTTCCATCTCTTTCCTGTTATCCCCTTTTTTCTGTCTGTATCTGCCTCTTTCTGTCTCTCCTTGTCTGTCTGTCCATCTTCTCGGCTTTCTCTCAATCCGTTTCCAGCCATCCATCACCTCACTAAATGGAACAAGTTGTCACCACCAAGAGCAACACAGCAGAGCCATCAGTTACACCTCAGTGGTCACAGGAATGCCAGGGCATTGTTCCTGCTGCCCAGCTCTCTCTCTCTCTCTGTGTCTCTCTCTGACATATGGAGGAGGAGTCTGGCCTGATCGATGATCCGTCAGTGTGAAAAGGAGAGAGAAGCAGGATATCCTGGTGCTGGGAATGTTCCCAGAGATTGCAGAAGCCACAGGGATTGTGATCTTCTGGGGTAGCTCTCGCAGCTCTGTGAAAGACTGAAAGCAGAATTTCAAACATTTTGTACTGCTGATGACATCTGGAGGTATATTGTAATTTGGAGTGAAATGTGAGACAGGTTGTGACTTGCAGCAAGCTCGGAACTGCATCTCAATGCATTGCCATTCTGGACAAGGTGTATCTCCTGTGGCCTGAGATCTGCTGCAGACAAAGGTGCACTGTAATTCTGAGAGGGCTGTTCCACCTCAACCTTTCTGAGCACGCTGTCCTGGAACCAGGTCACCAGCCAAGCTCAGTTTCTCCAATGTTCCAGGAGTTAACATTGTCATCATCAGCAGGGAAGGGGGAAAGAGCCCAGAAAACTGAGGGTGAGGCCAATTTAAAGGTGGGAGGAGGGGTTGTGAGGTTTGCCAAATTTTGAGGGGACTTGTAAGGATTTTCAGTGTTAAGGTTTGAATCCCTGTTCGACTCCTATGATTTAACAGGGATTTGCGAAACCTACAATTTTGCAGGAATCAGAGGGTTACCATTTTTAAAATTAGATTCCCTACAGTGTGCAAACAGGCCCTTTGGCCCAACAAGTCCACATCGACCATCCAAGGAGTAATCCACCCAGTACCATTTCCCTCTGACTAATGCCCCTAACACTACGGGCAATTTAGCATGGCCAATTCACCTGCCCTGTACAGGTTTGGACTGTGGGAGGAAACCGGAGCACCCGGAGAAAACCCACGCAGACACGGGGAGAATGTGCAAACTCCACACAGACAGTCACTCGAGGCTGGAATTGAATCCGGGTCTCTGGCGCTGTGAGGCAGCAGTGCTAACCACTGAGCCACCGTGCTGCCCAATGTCACCATCTTTTGGGGAAGTGAGGTTTCCAAGAGTCTGAGGGAGGTGTGCCCAGTGAATGTGGTCCTTTATCCATTGTCCTCATAATTTAATCACATCCTCTCTCCCCCCCCACCCCCCAGATGTTTCCCAGGAAAGTCCGTTTCCTGTGCTACCGCCTTCTGCTGGTTCTGAGCCTGTTCCTCCTGCTCTTCCGGTGGCTGTCCTCCCCACCACAGCACAGTCGCAAGGAGCTGGGAGCCTCCCCGGTGCCCAGACGTGTCTTCCTGGTGAGGCCGGACTCGGAGTGTGATCGGGAGCCTCCCTTCCTCATGCTTCTGGTCACGACCAGGCCAGAGGAGGTGTTGGAGCGAGCCGCAATCCGGGAGACGTGGGGCACAGAGAGGCACCTCCAGACCGGGCGCATCAGCACATTCTTCCTGCTCGGACACGGGGGCATGTACCAGAGACAGATCCAGCAGGAGAACAAGTCCCACCGGGATATTCTCCAGGGGGACTTCATTGACACCTATTACAATTTAACGGAGAAGGTGTTGCTGGGTTTGGAATGGGTCCATCGATTCTGTCCTTCAGCCCGTTTCGTCATGAAGACAGACTCGGACATGTTTGTCAACGTCTTCTACCTGAGCCAGCTGCTGAGCAGCAAGAACACCACGGGTTTCTTCAGTGGTCAGCTCATGAGGGACATTCGGCCCATCAGGAGCAAGGCCAACAAATGGTATGTCAGCAAGGAGGAGTTTGCTCCCGCCCTCTATCCCCGCTACTGTTCGGGAACGGGCTACGTCCTCTCCGGAGACATGGCTGGGAAGATCTGGGCCGTCTCCAAATCCATTCCTCTCCTCAAACTTGAAGATGTTTATGTGGGCCTCTGCTTGACCAGGTTGGCAGTCTCCCCTGTCCCGGTGAGCAGCCGGCGGGTCTTTTTCACCCGTCATGTGCCCTTCTCGGTTTGCCGCTATCATTCACTTGTCACCTCGCACAGGGTGAGTCCATCTCAGCTGCGTCTGTACTGGAAATCCCTGCAAGAGGCTGAGGTATCAGAGTGCCCTTTGATCCCTTAAGGAAGCTGCCTCAGGCAGGAGATGGTGGTGTAATGGGTTTGTTACTAGGTTAGCGAGCTCCGGGCTAATGACCTGGTTAACCCTGTGGGCTGGGGGTGTCATAATCAGAAAGATCTACAACATGGGAAAAGGTCCTTTGGCTGATTACATCTATGCCTATCAAAAGTAACTGTAAATCTATTTCACTTTCTTCTTCTGGCACTTTGCCTACAGCCATGTATGCCTTGGTGTCACAAACACATCTCTAAATACAATTTAAATTTTGACTGTTTCTGCCTCTATCCTCCTTACAGTCTAGATTACCACCATCTTCAGGAGAAAAAGAATTTTTAAAAAAACATCTGTTCTAATTCCTTTGGTTTAAATCGATGCCCCTGTCACTGATACTGCATACCCCAACAAGGGGAAACGTTTCTTCCTGATTACCCTATCTATGCCCCTAATAATTTCAATCATGTCCCGTCTCAACCTCGTCTGCTCGAAGGAATCTCCCTTCATAACTGAAGCTCTCCAACTCAGGTGACGTCCTGGAAAATTTACACTCCATTCTCTCTGTTGCTATCACATCCCTCCTATAACATGGATTACTGAGCTGCAAACAATACTGTGGCCGAAGAGGGTTACCTCAGATTACAACAGGATCTGGACCAGATGGGCCAATGGGCTGAGAAGTGGCAGATGGAGTTTAATTCAGATAAATGTGAGGTGCTGCATTTTGGGAAAGCAAATCTTAGCAGGACATATACACTTAATGGTAAGGTCCTAGGGAGTGTTGCTGAACAAAGAGACCTTGAAGTGCAGGTTCATAGCTCCTTGAAAGTGGAGTCACAGGAAGATAGGATAGTGAAGAAGGCGTTTGGTATGCTTTCCTTTATTGGTCAGAGTATTGAGTACAGGAGTTGGGAGGTCATGTTATGGCAGTACAGGACATTGGTTAGGCCACTGTTGGAATATTGCATGCAATTCTGGTCTCCTTCCTGTTGGAAAGATGTTGTGAAACTTGAAAGGGTTCAGAAAAGATTTACAAGGATGTTTACCGGGTTGGAGGATTTGAGCTATGGGGAGAGGCTGAACAAGCTCTTTTCCCTGGAGCATTGGAGGCTGAGGGGTGACCTTATAGAGGTTTATAAAACCATGAGGGGCATGGATAGGATAATTAGACAAAGTCTTTTTCCTGGGATCGGGAGTCCAGAACTAGAGGGCACAGGTTTAGGGTGAGAGGGGAAAGATATAAAAGACACCTAATGGGCAACATTTTCACACAGAGGATGGTACGTGCATGGAATGAGGTGCCAGAGGAAATGGTGGAGGCTGGTACAATTCCAACATTTAAAAGGCATCTGGATGGGTATATGAATAGGAAGGGTTTGGAGGGATATGGGCTGGGTGCTGGCAGGTGGGACTACATTGGATTGGGATAACTGGTTGGCATGGATGGGTTGGACCGAAGGGTCTGTTTCTGTGCTGTACATCGCTATGACTCTGTGACTCTACGACTGTATAACCACAGGCAAGTTACTCACTGGCTTTGTTGATCACTTTATCTATCAGTCCTGATTACCATAAGGTTTTAGTGTACTTGCACACCAACATCCCACTAATCTTCAGTGTTTACCAGTGACTTACCATTCATTGTGAATTCCTTTTCCTTGTTTGTCCTGTGAAGTTTGGAATCAATTAATAAAATTGTGCAATTCAAAGCAAGTCTCATGAATAATGGCCCACACATTTAGTGAACATATATCATTTCAATTGTAAACACTTTTTATCTTCTTCACCATTTACTTTCTGACATATCTTTGTGTGTGTGTGTGTGCCTGTTTTTCCTCACTCAGTATATATGTAAAGTGCCATATACATCCTTTTTGAGTTCATTTGTGGTGACCTTCTTTCCCACCCAAAAGGCCCCTATAATCACAGCAAAACTCCCTCATTTTCTTGCACCAATCCCCTGTCCACCTGTATTTTGGTTGCCATGACTTGGGAGGTGCCGATGTTGGACTGGGGTAGACAAAGTTAAAAATCACACAACACAAGGTTATAATCCAACAGGTTTTAGTGAGTTTTGAGAAGATTTGTAGCTCAGGTTGAGGTTCTGGATGTACGTTTGCTCGCTGAGCTGGAAGGTTCGTTTTCAGATGTTTCATCCCTACACTAGGGAACATCTTCAATGAGCCTCCAGGAAATGACGTCACCAACTCTAGGAAACTCAAACATATAAATAGAAAACGGACTACATCACCAGTGCTTCATCAGGAGGCTCATTGAAGATGTTACCTAGTATGGTGATGAAACGTCTGAAAACAAGCCTTCCAGCTCAGCCAGCAAACCTACATCCAACAGGTTTATTTGAAGGACGAGCTTTCAGAGCACCCCTCCTTCATCAGGTGGTTGTGGAGACTAAGATCATGCTCACAGAATTTATAGCCAAAGGCGTCCAGTGTCTTGGAGTAATGATACAGTAAACAATTTTAGATTAAAACTTTCATCTTTTAAAATGGGATATGCTGATTCCTGTTTTTAATATGTAAACTGCGGAACTTCTTTTAAAAAGCTCAGCTTTTTAAAACAATAGGTGTGAAGTCTGTCTGTGTCCCAATGTTATGTCAGGCTGACAAACCCTCTGTATAGTTTTACAGAGTTTTACATGGATTCATGCAGTTTTTGAGCAAAATAAAATGTAATTCAAAACAAATTCACTCCATAAGCTTATATATGTACACGTGTAGGAGCAACAGATTGAATGTGTATGTGTGTGTGTGTGCATGTGGGTGTGACTGCATGTGATGGAGTGTGCATGTATATACGTGTGCGTGTGTAAGATTGGTTAAGTATGTGTATGTGATGGGGTATGTGTGAGAGGGTGTGTGTGTCGGTGTGAGTGCGGGGGGTTGTATGTGTGTGCACATGAGAGAGCTTGTGTATGAGGGAGGGTCTGTGTGTGTGTGTATGTGTGTCTGTGAGTGTGTGTGTGTATATCCAGCAGTAGGGTCACTTGTATTGTGACAAAAACCCAAGTCCCGGTTGAGGCCATTCCCATAGGTACCGAACTTTGCTGTACCAGCTGTGGGAATTCTGACCTGACAGTTTTAACAGTGATTTCTTAGACCAACGTCCTTCACTTGGAAGACACAAAGCCTTTTATATTTGAATAATGAACTGGATTTGGTTTCACAGGACATCACTTTGATGTTAGCAGATAATACACTGACTGGTGTACACGGTGTAAATTGGGAAGAAATTATACCGTCCTTTTTCGATACTGAGAGTCTCCATCACTGTGGTTCTGTCACGGTTAAATGTTCTAATGTGAAGTGCATGAGGAGTTCATGAGGAGACACTATATATCCCACAGTTGCAGTCACATCAAATGATTGCCATGAACATGTGTTGTTGAACCAAGAGTCAATGTACAACAATGAATCCAGGTAGCAATGGCGAGACAAGGGGTCAGACAGTATCCTGAAACGTCAGTTTGCTCTCTCTCCACAGATGCTGCCTGACTGGCTGTGATTATTCCTAATGAAGACTGTGTGTCTGTTTTCACAGAAAAGGACACCAATACAGACATTGTCAATAGTTAAAAAAGTGAAATATTGGTTTAAGATAGTAACTTGACAGAGAGAAGAAATATGAAGCTCTTCAGCATGTTTGAGAGAGAGTAAATCAATATGAGATGATTGATTTTACTGACAAGTGCAAACTTGAGAACCTGAGGCTGCTCCCTAGTGGCTGGATGATGAAAACATGTTTAGAGTAAAGAGGTGGAGAAGAGCTGCTCCCATGAGCTGACAGTACAGGGCTGGGGGGAAGATCTGAAAGTTGTGGGTGAGAGATGTAGCTGGATGTTTCCAGGTACTGGAAATGGCCTGGAACACTCACCCTGTGAAATTTGTGGAAGCAGAGGTGATGAACGAGTGATAGGTTTGGTGAGACAAGTGGAGAGTTAGATACACCTTCTAGTTGTCTCAGTGCCATCTCCATTAAAAAAAAAATTGTCATAAAATTTGAGGTTGTATCAAAGTTTTCAAATCAGGGATTACATCAAGTAATTTTGCTATATTTTAACAGTGTTTTAAATTTTAACTGTGTTTCTCTCTCCACCAGAATTGTCAGTCCTGTTGAATATTGTCCACATTTTCTGAGATTATTGTCTAAAAATCTGATAACTGAGGTGACAGTTGGAGGACAGACTACAGTTTTGGTAATCAAATTACAGAAAAGATGTGTTCTTGTGACAGACAAGGAAACAGAGGGGATTGACAAAGGATTTTGTCAGGACTCTAGAATGTTAGTGATGAAAAAAATTGTGACAGGTTGGCGATAGTCTCCTTAGGTCAGAAGATATGGGCGGCATGGTGGCTCAGTGGTTAGCACTGCTGCCTCACAGCACCAGAGACCTGGGTTCAATTCCTGCCTCAGGCGACTGACTGTGCGGGTTTCCTCCGGTTTCCTCCCACAGGTTAGGTGAATTGGCCATGCTAAATTGCCCGTAGGTAAATGTAGGGGAATGGGTCTGGGTGGGTTGCGCTTCAGCCGGTTAGTGTGGATGGACTTGTTGGGCCGAAGGGCATGTTTCCACAGTGGAAGTAATCTAATCTAAGGCTGTGGATCCTTTCCCGCATTTGAAATCAGATCACACCTATCTGCTGAAGATCACACCTATTCTGCTTCTAAACAAAATTTCAGAAAATGACTGATGAGGAAATAAAATGTTTGAATCTTTGGTTAGGGAATATTTAGAAGCATTCTGTGGGGCAGTGTAGAGGGAAGTTTATGTTGTATTGAACTCAGTGCTGTACCTGTACTGGAAGTTTTGATAGTGACAGTGTAAAGGGAGCTTTACTCTGTACCTAACCCCATGCTGTCACAGTTCCTGGGAGTGTTTGTAGGGGACAATGGCAAGGAGCTTAAATTTCAGTTCAAGGCAGTGGGTGGAACTTATTTCTGATCCTAACCCCATGCTGTAACTGATGCGTTCCTGATGAAGGGCTTTTGCCCGAAACTTCGATTCTTCTGCTCCTCAGATGCTGCCTGACTGTTGTGCTTTTCCAGGACCTCTCTCTGTAACTGCTTTGTAGTGTTTGATGGAATTAATCTAATGGAAGTTGTGTTTTTGTCTAATCTATACCTGCCCTGGAAGTGCTTCATATATTTATTCAGACAAAGCTTTACTCGATAATTTAGATATAAATTTGCTCCAACTGATGTAGGAATTATAATGGGACAGCTTAAATGGCCACATGAGGGACAAATGTATAGGTATGTGGTGAAGGGATAAAGCCTTTCTTAAAAAAAAACATGCATGTGAACTGTGTATGGGATCTCAGATCATAACTTCAGTGTTTGAGATGCCACACTGTGGCTATGGTGTAAACAGGGAAGAGAAGTGGAGTAAACTTCAGGGGGATACAGTTATTCTGCTGAAATTGACAAGACGTAGCAGGAAAACTGGAATACTGAGAGATGTGGCATGCACGTTTTGGATGTTACAGAGAGCACAGACAATAAACTGATTGGATAAAAATCCACCAGAGGGACAGAGAAAGTTCTAGTTTCATTTATGTTATTTTCTATATCTGCAAAATTCTGTTTGAAGCTGGAATTTTGTTTGTTCAGGGAAAATGTATTCAAAGTTGTTTTCATTCGTACATTACTATGTCGTAGAAAATGTTAATTTGCTTTGCAGAAGGATATTAAGAGCTGTTTGGAGGTCTTGACTGATTGGGATGCTATTTCCACAACCTGTTTACAGGAAGTGCTCTGAGATAATTAAGGTCTGGATTCCTTTCTATGCCTCAAACACATTAATATACAAAAATACCTGACATGTCAGGTCAGTCACATTGCTGTTGTGAGAACTTTTTCGGAATCTGTCACATTCTATCTTGTTTGTTTGGCCTCATTACACAACGTTTCTCAAATTCCATATTAATCTGTTGTAACTTTAAAATCTCTATCGTGTAAAAATACTCTTAAAAAGAGAAAATTGCAATGGAATAAAGCTCTGGAATGGAACAATTCACCCCCCTCTCACCATGAGACGTAGGTGCATGTCTCGGATTCGGTATTTACTCATGATTGTAGGTGAAATGATACAGTGCCATCCAGGGAGCATTGTGAACAGTACAACATTAAACTGTAAAAAGAAGTTGAAACCTGTAATTTAATCCTATTTATAAACCACCCAATCCCCACGATTAAATGCCAGTCTATAGCTGAACCATGGGTATCAGTACTATACTGATGTACATAAATCACTAGAACTGTTGTTCAAATACTAGTCTTCAAAAAAGTATATAACTCAATTCAGAAATCCTACAAATTAACCACAAATTCGACCCGGATATGCAACATACTGAATAAAAACCCAATGCTGAAAATCAACAAGTTGAACAAACTCAACTCTGCAATCGAACAAACTTAACATGAACTCTAATGCTGAAACACAGCAACTTCACAGTGCCAAACAACCGACTGTCTCAGTGCCAAACACCCGACTGTCTCAGTGCTAAACATTCGACTGTCACAGTGCTAAACATCCGACTGTCTCAGTGCCAAACATCTAACTATCTCAGTGCTAAACATCCGACTGTCTCAGTGCCAAACATCCGACTGTCTCAGTGCTAAACATCCGACTATCTCAGTGCTAAACATCCGACTGTCTCAGTGCCAAACGTCCGACTGTCTCAGTGCTAAACATCCGACTGTGTCAGTGCTAAACATCCGACTGTCTCAGTGCTAAACATCCGACTGTCTCAGTGCCAAACATCTGACTGTCAAAGTGCCTAACATCCGACTGTCTCAGTGCCAAACATCCAACTGTCTCAGTGCTAAACATCCGACTGTCTCAGTGCCAAACATCCAACTGTCTCAGTGCTAAACATCCGACTGTCTCAGTGCCAAACATCCGACTGTCTCAGTGCTAAACATCCGACTGAGTGCTAAACATCCGACTGTCTCAGTGCCAAAAATCCGACTGTCTGAGTGCTAAACATCTGACTGTCTCAGTGCCAAACATCCGACTGTCACAGTGCCAAACACCCGACTGTCTCAGTGCTAATCATCCGACTGTCTCAGTGCTAAACATCCTCTCAGTGTTAAACATCCGACTGTCTGAGTGCTAAACATCCTCTCAGTGTTAAACATCTGACTGTCTTAGTGCCAAACATCCGACTGTCTCAGTGCTAAACATCCGACTGTCTCAATGCCAAACACCCGACTGTCTCAGTGCTAAACATCCGACTGAGTGCTAAAGATCCGACTGTCTGACTGCTAAACATCCAACTGTCTCAGTGCCAAACATCTGACTGTCTCAGTGCCAAACATCTGACTGTCTCAGTGCTAAACATCCGACTGCCTTAGTGCCAAACATCCGACTGCCTCAGTGCAAAACATTCGACTATCACAGTGCTAAACATCCGACTGTCTCAGTGCTAAACATCCGACTGTCTCAGTGCCAAACATCCGACTGTCTCAGTGCTAAACATCCGACTGTCTCACTGCCTAATATCCGATTGTCTCAGTGCCAAACATCCGACTGTCTCAGTGCTAAACATCCGACTGTCTCAGTGCTAAACATCTGACTGTCACACTGCCTAATATCCGACTGTCACAGTACCAAACATCTGACTGTCTCAGTGCCAAACACCCGACTGTCTCAGTGCTAATCATCCGACTGTCTCAGTGCTAAACATCCGACTGTCTCAATGCCAAACATCCGACTGTCACAGTACCAAACATCTGACTGTCTCAGTGCCAAACACCCGACTGTCTCAGTGCTAATCATCC
>NW_025212842.1:0-7125 GCF_004010195.1 Chiloscyllium plagiosum | reverse complement strand
TGAGTGTGAAAGTTTACTGTGTGTTTGTGTGTGAAAGTTTACTCTCTCTGCGTCTGAGTGTGAAAGTTTATTGTGTGTTTGTGTGTGAAAGTTTACTCTCTCTGCGTCTGAGTGTGAAAGTTTATTGTGTGTTTGTGTGTGAAAGTTTACTCTCTCTGCGTCTGAGTGTGAAAGTTTATTGTGTGTTTGTGTGTGAAAGTTTACTCTCTCTGCGTCTGAGTGTGAAAGTTTATTGTGTGTTTGTGTGTGAAAGTTTACTCTCTCTGCGTCTGAGTGTGAAAGTTTATTGTGTGTTTGTGTGTGAAAGTTTACTCTCTCTGCGTCTGAGTGTGAAAGTTTATTGTGTGTTTGTGTGTGAAAGTTTACTCTCTCTGCGTCTGAGTGTGAAAGTTTATTGTGTGTTTGTGTGTGAAAGTTTACTCTCTCTGCGTCTGAGTGTGAAAGTTTATTGTGTGTTTGTGTGTGAAAGTTTACTCTCTCTGCGTCTGAGTGTGAAAGTTTATTGTGTGTTTGTGTGTGAAAGTTTACTCTCTCTGCGTCTGAGTGTGAAAGTTTATTGTGTGTTTGTGTGTGAAAGTTTACTCTCTCTGCGTCTGAGTGTGAAAGTTTATTGTGTGTTTGTGTGTGAAAGTTTACTCTCTCTGTGTCTGAGTGTGAAAGTTTACTGTGTGTTTGTGTGTGAAAGTTTACTCTCTCTGCGTCTGAGTGTGAAAGTTTATTGTGTGTTTGTGTGTGAAAGTTTACTCTCTCTGCGTCTGAGTGTGAAAGTTTATTGTGTGTTTGTGTGTGAAAGTTTACTCTCTCTGCGTCTGAGTGTGAAAGTTTATTGTGTGTTTGTGTGTGAAAGTTTACTCTCTCTGCGTCTGAGTGTGAAAGTTTATTGTGTGTTTGTGTGTGAAAGTTTACTCTCTCTGCGTCTGAGTGTGAAAGTTTATTGTGTGTTTGTGTGTGAAAGTTTACTCTCTCTGCGTCTGAGTGTGAAAGTTTATTGTGTGTTTGTGTGTGAAAGTTTACTCTCTCTGCGTCTGAGTGTGAAAGTTTATTGTGTGTTTGTGTGTGAAAGTTTACTCTCTCTGCGTCTGAGTGTGAAAGTTTATTGTGTGTTTGTGTGTGAAAGTTTACTCTCTCTGCGTCTGAGTGTGAAAGTTTATTGTGTGTTTGTGTGTGAAAGTTTACTCTCTCTGCGTCTGAGTGTGAAAGTTTATTGTGTGTTTGTGTGTGAAAGTTTACTCTCTCTGCGTCTGAGTGTGAAAGTTTATTGTGTGTTTGTGTGTGAAAGTTTACTCTCTCTCTCTCTGTTAAAGTTTACTGTGTGTTTGTGTGTGAAAGTTTACTCTCTCTGCGTCTGAGTGTGAAAGTTTATTGTGTGTTTGTGTGTGAAAGTTTACTCTCTCTGCGTCTGAGTGTGAAAGTTTATTGTGTGTTTGTGTGTGAAAGTTTACTCTCTCTGCGTCTGAGTGTGAAAGTTTATTGTGTGTTTGTGTGTGAAAGTTTACTCTCTCTGCGTCTGAGTGTGAAAGTTTATTGTGTGTTTGTGTGTGAAAGTTTACTCTCTCTGCGTCTGAGTGTGAAAGTTTATTGTGTGTTTGTGTGTGAAAGTTTACTCTCTCTGCGTCTGAGTGTGAAAGTTTATTGTGTGTTTGTGTGTGAAAGTTTACTCTCTCTGCGTCTGAGTGTGAAAGTTTATTGTGTGTTTGTGTGTGAAAGTTTACTCTCTCTGCGTCTGAGTGTGAAAGTTTATTGTGTGTTTGTGTGTGAAAGTTTACTCTCTCTGCGTCTGAGTGTGAAAGTTTATTGTGTGTTTGTGTGTGAAAGTTTACTCTCTCTGCGTCTGAGTGTGAAAGTTTATTGTGTGTTTGTGTGTGAAAGTTTACTCTCTCTGCGTCTGAGTGTGAAAGTTTATTGTGTGTTTGTGTGTGAAAGTTTACTCTCTCTCTGTGTGAGTGTGAAAGTTTACTGTGTGTTTGTGTGTGAAAGTTTACTCTCTCTCTCTCTGTTAAAGTTTACTGTGTGTTTGTGTGTGAAAGTTTACTCTCTCTCTCTCTGTTAAAGTTTACTGTGTGTTTGTGTGTGAAAGTTTACTCTCTCTCTCTCTGTTAAAGTTTACTGTGTGTTTGTGTGTGAAAGTTTACTCTCTCTCTCTCTGTTAAAGTTTACTGTGTGTTTGTGTGTGAAAGTTTACTCTCTCTCTCTCTGTTAAAGTTTACTGTGTGTTTGTGTGTGAAAGTTTACTCTCTCTCTCTCTGTTAAAGTTTACTGTGTGTTTGTGTGTGAAAGTTTACTCTCTCTCTCTCTGTTAAAGTTTACTGTGTGTTTGTGTGTGAAAGTTTACTCTCTCTCTCTCTGTTAAAGTTTACTGTGTGTTTGTGTGTGAAAGTTTACTCTCTCTCTCTCTGTTAAAGTTTACTGTGTGTTTGTGTGTGAAAGTTTACTCTCTCTCTCTCTGTTAAAGTTTACTGTGTGTTTGTGTGTGAAAGTTTACTCTCTCTGTTTGTGAACGTTTACTCTGTGTCTGAGTGTGAAAGTTTACTGTATGTTTGTGTGTGAAAGTTTGCTCTCTCTGTGTCTGAGTGTGAAAGTTTACTGTGTGTTTGTGTGTGAAAGTTTACTCTCTCTCTGTGTGAGTGTGACACTTTCTCTCTCTTGGTGTGTGCGTGTGAAACTTTACTCTCTCTATGAGTGTGAAAGTTTACTCTCTCTCTCTGTGAAAGTTTACTCTGTGTGTGTGAAAGTTTACTCTCTGCGTGTGTGTGTGAAAGTTTACTCTCTCTGCGTGTGAGAGTGTGAAAGTTTACTCTTGTGAGTGTGAAAGTTTACTTGCTCTCTCTGTGTGTGAGTGTGAAAGTTTACTCTGTGTGTGAAAGTTTACTTTCTCTCTCTGTGTAAAAGTGTGAAAGTTTACTCTGTGTGTGTGAAAGTTTACTCTGTGTGTGTGTGAAAGTTTACTCTTTGTATGTGAGTGTGAAAGTTTACTCTGTGTGTGTGTGTAAGTTTACTCTGTGTGTGTGAGTGTGAAAGTTTACTCTCTCTCTGTGTGAGTGTGAAAGTTTACTCTGTGTTTGTGTGAAACTTTACTTTCTCTCTGTGTGTGAGAGTGTGAAAGTTTAGTGTGTGTGTGTGTGTGAAAGTTTACTCTGTGTGTGTGTGAAAGTTTACTCTTTGTATGTGAGTGTGAAAGTTTACTGTGTGTGTGTGTAAGTTTACTCTGTGTGTGTGAGTGTGAACGTTTACTCTCTCTCTGTGTGAGTGTGAAAGTTTACTCTGTGTTTGTGTGAAAGTTTACTTTCTCTCTGTGTGTGAGAGTGTGAAAGTTTACTCTGTGTGTGAAAGTTTACTCTGTGTGTGTGTGAAAGTTTACTCTTTGTATGTGAGTGTGAAAGTTTACTCTGTGTGTGTGTGTAAGTTTACTCTGTGTGTGTGTGTGAAAGTTTACTCTCTCTCTGTGTTTGTGTGAAAGTTTACTTTCTCTCTGTGTGTGAGAGTGTGAAAGTTTAGTGTGTGTGTGTGTGTGAAAGTTTACTCTCTCTCTCTGTGAGTGTGAAAGTTTACTCTGTGTGAGTGTGAAAGTTTACTTTCTCTCTCTGTGTGAGAGTGTGAAAGTTTACTGTGTGTGTGAAAGTTTACTCTCTGTGTGTGTGTGAAAGTTTACTCTCTCTCTGTGTGAAAGTTTACTCTGTGTGTGTGTGAGTGTGAAAGTTTACTCTCTCTCTCTGTGTGAGTGTGAAAGTTTACTTTCTCTCTCTGTGTGAGAGTGTGAAAGTTTACTCTGTGTGTGAAAGTTTACTCTCTCTGTGTGTGTGAAAGTTTAGTCTCTCTCTCTGTGTGAAAGTCTACTCTCTCTGTGTGTGAGTGTGAAAGTTTACTCTGTGTGTGTGTAAGTTTACTCTGTGTGTGTGAAAATCTACCCTGTGTGTGTGTGAAATTTTACTCTCTCTCTGTATGTGTGTGTGTGAAAGTTTACTCTGTGGGTGTGAAAGTTTACTCTGTGTGTGAGTGTGAAAGTTTACTCTCTCTCTCTGTGAGTGTGAAAGTTTACTCTCTCTCTCTGTGTGTGTGAAAGTTTACTCTCGCTCTCTGAGTGTGAAAGGTTACTCTCTCTCTCTCTGTGTGAGTGTGAAAGTTTACTCTCTCTCTCTGTGTGAGTGTGAAAGTTTACTCTCTCTCTCTGTGAGTGTGAAAGTTTACTCTCTATCTCTGTGTGAGTGTGAAAGTTTACTCTCTCTCTCTGTGTATGTGAAAGTTTACTCTCTCTCTGTCTGTGAAAGTTTACTCTCTCTCTCTGTGTGTGAAAGTTTACTCTCTGTGTGTGTGTGTGTGTGTGAAAGTTTACTCGCTCTCTCTGTGTGAGTGTGAAAGTTTACTCCCTCTCTCTGTGAGTATGAAAGTTTACTCTCTCTCTCTGTGAGTGTGAAGGATTACTCTCTCTCTCTCTGTGAGTGCGAAAGTTTACTCTCTCTCTGTGTGTGAGTGTGAAAGTTTACTCTCTCTCGCTGTGAAAGTTTACTCCCTCTCTCTGTGAGTGTGAAAGTTTACTCTCTCTCTGTGAGTGTGAAAGTTTACTCTCTCTCTCTCTGTTTGAGTGTGAAAGTTTACTCTCTCTCTCTCTGTGAAAGTTTACTCTCTCTCTCTGTGAGTGTGAAAGTTTACTCTCTCTCTCTCTATGAGTGTGAAAGTTTACTCTCTCTCTCTCTCTGTGAGTGTGAAAGTTTTTTCACACTCTGAGTGTGAAGGTTCACTGTGAGTGTGAAAGTTTACTCCCTCTCTCTGAGTGTGAAAGTTTACTCTGTGTGTGTATGTGAAAGTTTACTCCCTCTCTCTGTGAGTGTGAAAGTTTACTCTTTGTGTGTGTGTGAAAGTTTACTCCGTCTCTCTGTGAGTGTGAAAGTTTACTCTCTCTGTGTGCGAAAGTTTACTCCCTCTCTGTGTGATTGTGAAAGTTTACTCCCTCTCTCTGTGTGTGAAAGTTTACTCCCTCTGTGTGTGTGAAAGTTTACTCTCTCTCTCTGAGTGTGAAAGTTTACTCCCTCTGTGTGTGTGTGAAAGTTGACTCCCTCTGTGTGTGCGTTTGTGAAAGTTTACTCTCTCTCTGTGTGTGAAAGTTTACTCTCTCTCTCTGTGTGTGAAAGTTTACTCCCTCTAAGTTTACTCTTTGTGTGTGTGTGAAAGTTTACTCCCTCTCTCTGTGAGTGTGAAAGTTCCCTCTCTCTGTGAGTGTGAAAGTTTACTCCCTCTCTCTGTGAGTGTGAAAGTTTACTCCCTCTCTCTGTGAGTGTGAAAGTTTACACTCTCTCTGTGTGTGAGTGTGAAAGTTTACTCCCTCTCTGTGTGTGTGTGAAAGTTTACTCCCTCTCTCTGTGAGTGTGAAAGTTTACTCTCTCTCTGAGTGTGAAAGTTTACTCCCTCTCTCTCTCTGTGTGAGTGTGAAAGTTTACTCCCTCTCTCTGTGAGTGTGAAAGTTTACTCTGTGTGTGTGTGTGTGAAAGTTTACACTCTCTCTCTGTGTGAAAGTTTACTCTCCCTCTGTGTGTGAAAGTTGACACTTTCTCTGTGTGAAAGTTTACTCTGTGTGTGTGTGTGTGTGTGAAAGTTTACTCCCTCTCTCTGAGTGTGAAAGTTTACTCTCTCTCTGTGAGTGTGAGTTTACTCCCTCTGTGTGTGTGTGAAAGTTTACTCCCTCTCTGTGAGTGTGAAAGTTTACTCTCTCTCTGTGAGTGTGAAAGTTTACTCTCTCTCTGTGAGTGTGAAAGTTTACTCTCTCTCTGTGAGTGTGAAAGTTTACTCTCTCTCTGTGAGTGTGAAAGTTTACTCTCTCTCTGTGAGTGTGAAAGTTTACACTGTGTGTGTGTGAAAGTTTACTCCCTCTCTCTGAGTGTGAAAGTTTACTCTCTCTCTGAGTGTGAAAGTTTACTCCCTCTCTGTGTATGTGAGTGAAAGTTTACTCCCTCTCTCTGTGAGTGTGAAAGTTTACTCTCTCTCTCTGTGAGTGTGAAAGTTTACTCCCTCTCTGTGTGTGTGTGAAAGTTTACTCTGTGTGTGTGAAAGTTTACTCCCTCTCTGTGTGTGAGTGTGAAAGTTTACTCCCTCCCTCTCTCTCTCTCTGTGAGTGTGAAAGTTTACTCTCTCTGTGTGTGTGAGTGAAACTTCCGGGGATTTTCCTGACGCCGCTGCGCCCGGCGGCTGCTCAGTTTCTCCTGAAGGTGCTCGCCCGGAGCTCGCTCTCTCTCTCTCTCTCCCGGGAAAGGGGCTGCGGAACCGGAGAGAGATCCTGCCCCAGACACGCTCTCGGGCCCCGGAGCAGAGAGAGGGCCACAGAGAGAGAGAGAGAGAGGGGCAGAGATTCGGACGGAGGGTGAGTACCAGAGATTTGGGAGAGAGTGAGAGGGTCTGAGGGAGGGAGGGAGCCTGAAGGCAGGAGGGATAGTCTGAGGGAGAGGGAGGGATGGAGTGTGTGAGTGAAATGATGGAGAGTGAGAGGGTCTGAGGGAGGGAGGGAGCCTGAAGGCAGGAGGGATAGTCTGAGGGAGAGTGAGTGAGTGAGAGGGAGGGATGGAGTGTGTGAGTGAAGGGATGGAGAGTGAGAGGGTCTGAGGGAGGGAGGGGAGTGAGTCCTCCATGTACCGACTCTAGAGAACCCTTTTTGACAGCTGTAGCTGCATAAATGCCTCAAGTAAAGTCCAATCAAAGTTCAATCCAGATTTCCTTACTTAGAAATTCCCTCCCTTCTGGAAGTAAAATCTAATGTTTTATTTGCTTTTTTTTTGTCCAGCCTTGCATCACCTTTATGGTGATCAGGAAAGTAGAGTTGATTTTGACCATGTCAAGGGGGTCTACTGATCATTTTACACACCCTTTGTGCGTTGGGCCAAATAATATTTTGAATTGTCTGATCATTTGAACCAGACAAAGTTGGTAACACAGTGGGACATGCACTTCGGAGGAGAATTGTTATTTGTAAAACTGAATTATTGAAAGCTGTTAGTGAAAGTCTGTGGCGATGAAGGGATGGGAAACAAATTGATAGTTTGTTGGCTGTATTCTGCTCTTTTACTTAGATATAGCTTTGATATGGTGGGAGCACAGCCCTAGTTTGAGTGATGCGCAGGTTATCTGATATTCTGCCGTGTG
>NW_025212841.1:27811-29000 GCF_004010195.1 Chiloscyllium plagiosum | reverse complement strand
ATGCCTCCCAGCCCAACATACAAAAGCAAAGTACATTACAATTGAGTGGGTTATACAAGTCATTTGAAAGTCCTGCTGTGCACCATATAAAGCGCAAGTTGAAAGTGGTGCAACTAATTATCATTGCTGTGTCCAGAGGGACGAAGAAAGACGCCACGCCACTCGTGAGGCCTGAATTACTGTCTGCTTTACAAATATTAAGCTGTTTAGCTGTGACTATTTTAGCAAATGGGAACTTGGCTCAAGAGACTTTGTGTTTTGCCATTGTGGTGGTTGTGAAAAAGGAAGAGAAGTGGAAAACAATTTAGGGAAAAATAGAAGATTGAGAGGAGGAAAATTCAACTTGTGTTTTCTTGAAAAAGAGTCTTGTTTAAAAGTCATTTTAATATGTAGTTGGCGTAACTGACATGAAATGCAAAGATTTACAAACTTATGCATTAACAGTACAAAATTATTTTGGCATGACCAGCAGGAACTGCACACTTGGAGGCTGGTATAATTGCAACATTTAAAAGGCATTTGGATGGGTATATGAATAGGGAGGGATATGGGCCGGGTGCTGGCAGGTGGGACTAGATTGGGTTGGGATATCTGGTCAGCATGGAAGGGTTGGATTGAAGGGTCTGTTTCCATGCTGTACATCTCTGACTTGTAGTGAGTTTCTGTTATCCTGTTAAATGAAAATTCAACTGTAATATTTTGATGCAATGGGGTTTGAAATGGGGGCAAGTAGAATTCTATTTGCATTTTATTTACAAAAAAACAAATTTGCATTTGAATCCTGTTTTGATTTTATTATAAAGTTGATGAAATAAGTAAAGCTTTTGTGAATATAATGAGAGGTACAGCATCACTAATCTGGGTTACAACAATGAAGTTGTGGCACTTGATTAACCAAAACGTTGACAAGCTATTGAAGTGCTGCCAGTTTGTTTGTTGGGGTATAAAGACAATGGCCTAGACCTTAACTTTTTCTTATTTTAAATGTAAGTGTAAGGTGTTGCATTCCAGATGCAATTCTATTGGTCAAACTATTAGACTTTAAGCAAAACACAATATACAAAGATGGCTTTATTTAAAAACCTTTAGCCTTGTACTATTAATACACTGCTATACATATACAATCTGTACAATCTATTCACTCTAAGCGCATAGATGCTCAAAAACTCCTTTGAATGACGAAGATGAG
>NW_025212841.1:24279-27793 GCF_004010195.1 Chiloscyllium plagiosum | reverse complement strand
AGATTGGAGAGCCACTGGAGGGGCAAAACTGGTGCAGCAAACTGCAGTTCATCTCCAATGAACATTGGAGGGAGTTTCTGCTGTTTTATTTGAGGGGGGTGGTGATGTACCCTCTGGATCTTGTCCAATGTTTATCCTGTACTTGTCGGCAAAATGTCTTGTCTCTGTGGGAGGTCGCTGTGCATAATGACCACTGCCTTTGTCTGTGATTCTAATGTGGTGAATTTTATTCACCTCCCAGCCAATGTCAGTCTCTCGTTATCTCTCTCGTGCTCTCCCACCGCCCGCGCCCCCCCCCCCCTCACAGTGAAACCTTTTTTTTTTTATTAACTCATCAGTGAGATGACTTGGGAGAATGAGCTGCATAGGAGCTGATCACTCCCACGTTCTGACTTCTTCTCTTGTAATATCTGACACTCTTTACCTTCCTTCCAGCTTTGTGACTTCCTGGAGACTCACTATTTGGATGAGGAGGTTGAGATCATCAAGCGACTTGGGGACTACATCACCAACCTGAAGCGTCTGGGAGCTCCTGAGAATGGGCTGGGAGAGTACCTGTTTGACAGGCTCTCGCTGGAGGACAGCAGTTAGTGGGGCATTGAATACTGTTCGTGTCCGTCTTCCTTTGGATAATGTCAAAAGTACTTTTTCAAAAGTGGCTATGTTGAATAACTTGAACATAATTAAAGAACTTTGCCTGTGTTTGATGCTTGTTCCTATTATTGATGCAGGTTTTCATGGCAGAACGTAGATTCCCTGAAATGTATGTTTGCAACCCTTCTTGCATTCTATGCCTGATCTGACTTGATAAATAAGGATGGTGAAGGTAGGTCAGGAACACATATGGTAAATAACTAGTTTGGAGCCAATGTCAGCTGAGCTTTATAGACCAACTGTTCTCAATTGGGCACAACTCCATTAGAATAAAATCTTCCTTTTCCAGTGTGGGGCAAGGAGAGGCTGGTGCAGATATGATGGCTC
This sequence comes from Chiloscyllium plagiosum, assembly GCF_004010195.1. Classification (NCBI taxonomy): domain Eukaryota; kingdom Metazoa; phylum Chordata; class Chondrichthyes; order Orectolobiformes; family Hemiscylliidae; genus Chiloscyllium; species Chiloscyllium plagiosum. Next base: position 26,812 of record NW_025212841.1, on the reverse strand, counting down.
AAATGACAACTCTCCAATGAGCCAGTTCTGATCTAGTAGATCCTAAAGGAGAAGCGAGCTGAGACAATTTAAAGCTCTATTTGTATTGGCTTGGTCTATCTCATGTTCCTAGTACTAGCTAGAGTATTTGTCATATTATTCCACACGTACCTGTCTCTCTCTTCCTTGCCCACTTTCTGCTTGAAGGAAGGGGGTTCCCCATACAGTAGCAGGGACTCTACTCCTTAGTAGAAAGGAATGGAGACAGCAAATTGACCAAAACCATCCATTCGATGTTGGCTCAGGTAGAAGACAGTCACACCAGTGGGAACTGACCTAATTATAAAACCCAACAACCATGCTAATTTTCCTCTACTGCCCTTTAACCCTGCCAGTCCCAGTCTGGTAAGGATCAATATACAACATTCTAGAAACTGAATTCAAGCCATTGCTGAACAGCCATTGGCCTATGGGGGAATTACATGGCAGCAGCTGCCTGCCAAAGAGCCACTGGCATTTTTTTTTCTTTTCCCCCCACCCCTCTGTAGGAGGACAGAGGGGCAGTTAGTGTGGGCTTGGACAGTAACTGTGTCACAAACCTGAGGTGAGAGTTTCATAAATTCCCACAAATGGAACAGGGGTTGGAGCTTTTCTCCTGTAGCCCCAGTCTAACGGAACTAGCCCTCCTCTTATTTTCTTTCAAGCCCCACTCCCCTCCCATTAGAGACGATATTGTCTCAATATGCACATCAGCACAGAGCAATTGGGTGAATGACCAGCTTCTGTGCTATTCATTTGATGTGCACCTGCCAGAAAATATCTCATTAGAAACACTCAGGAGAACATAGACCACTACAGTACAGTACAGACCATTTGGCCCTCAATGTTGCACTGACCTGTGGAACCATTGTGAAGCCCATCTAACCGACACTCTTCCATTTTGATCCATATGTTCATCCAATGACCATTTAAACGCCCTTAAAGATGGTGAGTCTACTCCTGTTGCAGCAGTGCATTCCACGCCCCCATTACTGAGTTTAAAGATAAAGCTATCTCTGACATCTGACTGATATCTATCACCTCTCAATTGTAAAGCTCTGTCCCCTCATGTTAGTCATCACCATCTGAGGAAAAAGGCTCTCACTGTCCGCCCTGTCTAATCCTCTGATTTCCTTTGTATGTCTCAATGATGTCAATCTTCTCCTTCACTCACTCACTCTCTGAATAAAGTTTGTTCTTATATCAATTAAAACTGAATATAATGATCTGAAGAAAGAGATGTCTTGCTGAGGTGCAGTGGGGAGAGACGATTATCTAATATCTAGTCATGTCGTTCACATCCCTTCTGCCCCCATTTCTACATTAATGTTACATGGTTTTTGCAGCTGTCTCTTTACATTCATTAGTAATAGAACACTCTTCCAATTTTAATGTTGGAATATCAGTCCATGTATGTTACCAGCTAGTGGGCTAATTAGATGCTCAATGATGTATTTATCCCTGGGCTTGCTGCATGTAGATTTGTGAAGCTAGTTGAGTTTGTTAGGCAAAAGTGAGGACTGCAGCTGCTGGAAATCCAGTGGCCTAATGGAAACGCACTGGCCTCCTAAGCCAGGCATTGTGGGTTCAAGTCCCATCTGGGTGTCTGACCCTTCGTGGTTTGTCCTGAATTTTGTTTCTGGGTACAAGATGCTGAGAGGTGTAGATAGTGGATATTTAGTTGAGTTTGTTGTCTGTGGAATTAAATCATTTGGAGGCTGGAGTAAAGACATTTCATTGTGTCATTGAATCACCACACCTATTATACTATAGAATGAGGACACTTGGCTTACTGCGCATGATTGTTCAATGGAATCAAAATTGTCCCCGTTTTCAGGTATCGTACTTTGACCGGGATGATGTTGCCCTGCACCATTTCTCCCAGTTCTTCAAAGCTCAGTCCCAGGAGAAGCAGGAACATGCAGAGAAGCTGCTGAAATTCCAGAATCAGCGTGGAGGCAGAGTTCTCCTCCAGGATGTGAAGGTGGGAATGTGGGGGGGGGAAGAGAAGAAATGTCTGCTCGTGATATGGCTCCATATCAGTGACAGGGTTTTCGAATCCTGCAGTGGGTTTTGTCTATCTGATCTCTGTACTGGCCAAAACCACAGTAATATCTCCACCTTATTGCGTATTAATTGCATATCAGGTTCATCTGATAATGTACATGGGGTCCCTAGTGTATTCTATCCCATAGTATCAACAATAAGATGTCAGATATGAGGGAAAGTGTAAATAGACAAGATGATGGCAGTCTTCTGATGGTTGATAACTGATCTGTCCGTTTTGTTTCCATGTTTCAGAAGCCAGAGAGGGATGAGTGGGGTAACGGTCTGCAGGCAATGCAGGTTGCCCTGGATCTGGAGAAGAATGTGAACCAGAGTTTGCTGGATCTACACCAACTCGCCGCTGCCCAGACTGACCCTCATGTAAGCTTCACCACCTCATTCTCATCACTGCTAGGCAATTGTTAATACACCTCACTGGTTGGTCTTTGTGGGTTTGAAATTCAATAAT
>NW_025212841.1:20621-24088 GCF_004010195.1 Chiloscyllium plagiosum | reverse complement strand
TACACTTTGAACTTTCTACATGACAAGTGACCACATTTCAAACTGTCATGGCTCAGGTCTTGCAACATACTATAAATACTAAGGTCTTCAATGCTTTTTGTAATGTCTTTTTGGAAGTTTGATCAAATTTGAAGATCCTGTCAAGGAGTGACCATCTAAAGCAGTACGAGTGATTTTTTTTTGTAGAGAAAACAAATCTCCATATTCTGGCTCCTTGTAATATGACTGCCTACCTTCCTTCCAGCTGTGTGACTTCCTGGAGACCCACTATTTGGATGAGGAGGTTGAGATCATCAAGCGACTTGGGGACTACATCACCAACCTGAAGCGTCTGGGAGCTCCTGAGAATGGGCTGGGAGAGTACCTGTTTGACAGGCTCTCGCTGGAGGACAGCAGTTAGTGGGGCCTTTGACTGCAGTCTTTGTATGTTTTGTATCCAACTCTCATTGGGAGAATTCCTCCAGGAACTTGTAGTGAAGTGATTTGGAAATAAAAGTTGATCTTTCCCACTATCTGTTCTGTTCACTGGCTTAACTTTTCAATTTGCATTTTGCAAGTGTTTGGAATTTTGTTCCAGATTACTCTTATCCAAGTTCCAGTAGTGGTTTCACTGGATCTTCCTCTCTTCTGTTTTTTTTTTCAAAACGCTAACAATTTTGGGTTTTGTGGTTTTATTCCCTTCCTTTAGAATCAGTAGTGTAGCTCTTCCATGAGCATGGCAGGTCTAAGATATTGCAGTTTTAATCACATTCCCCTCAGCAAATGGGAGTCAGGTGGTGAAAACTGAGCCTAAATTTCATATTCCATGACAATGATTTCTTAATGAGGAAATAGAGGTCATCACACATTCAAGCAGATGAGAAATGGGCAGAAGTATATCAGATTTTTTTTTGCCAGTCGGGATTGAAAGGAGGTGCTGAGTGGCACCTGAGCTACCCCTTGGAGGTCATTTAGGCTTGAGGGAAAACTGTCAAAAATACAAAGACACTTTTACTGGCCTGGACTACATAAGGATGTAGTTGGATTTTGCTAGATGTGTCACCAATTTCAACTAACTGGAAAACCACAGGCAGTAATAAATCCTGCACACTTAATAACTATTCCAGCATTTGAGGAATCTGTTGCAAGTGTTTTGATTATGTAGGTCCTCTACCTCAAACAAAAAGCTGGAATAAGGCATTATTAATAATGAACATATTAATGAGGCAGTCCCATTATGCAATATCACAGCAAAAAGGGTTATAGAGGAATTAATCAAACTTTTTTTTAAACTTGATGTGGACTATCAGTAGAAATCCGGTTAGATCAAGAATCAAACTTCCCATCCAAACTCCAGGAGGTTATGGATAGTATAGAATCCCGACAGTGAGGAAACAGGCCCATTAGCCCAACAATTCCAGACTGACCCTCCAAAGAGTAATGAAGCCAGACGCATCCCCCCTACCCTACTATCCTACAATTTCCCCTGACTAACGCACCTAACCGATACATCCCTGAACACTACGGGCAATTTAGCACAGCCAATTCACCTAACCTGCACATCGTTTTGAGTTCGGGAATAAAACAATTCAAATCTACTGTGTACCATCCAGAATCACAGGGAGCACGAGAGTGATCAAACACTAAAGATCAGGTTGAGGGTTTATGATCAGGATTAACCAGATGATTGGGATAAGGGAGTTCCATTTATAATTTTTCCAATCAGTGGTCCAATCAACCAAATTCAGTCCATTTGAATTAATTTGGGGGCATGAAGTAAGACGACTGTTAAAATTGAAGGTGCCGTAATTAATAAGTTAGAATTCTGAGAGCACCCGTTTTGACTGCGTGTCAAACTTTTAGAGAATGATTAAATAGAGCTGGAGAGGTGGCCAGACAGCATTTAAAAGTATCGCAGCATACAGTGAAACAGGAAGCAGATAAGAAATCTCAAATTCACAAGTTTGCAACTGGGGATATGGTGTTGGTGTTGCTTCCACTAATAGATGAAACTTTAAAAGACACATTTAGTGGATTTATTAAATCGAGAGGAAATTGAGTGAGGTGAACTATTCAATAAAGACTCCAGACAGGAAGACGTCTCACAGAATGTGTCATCTGAATATGCTCCAAAGGTAGTTTGACAGGGAAGGAAAGCAAGAGGAGAAGGTGTTCCTGATTACAGCACCGAAGGAAGAACTAGGTTCAGAGGATTCTGAATTGGACATTCCTCAAATCAAATTGGACAATGAGGAAGTTGTCAAAAATTGGGATAAATTATTGAGTTACCTTCCACAAGAAAATCGAAATGACCTGAAATAGTTATTGCTATCACATGGGGAGATCTGTGGAAATAAACAATGAAGTACTAACCTAATTGTGCATGATGTAGAGATAGGAGATGCTGTTCTGATTAAGCAACATCCTTATAGCCATAACCCTCTAAAGTTGGCACAGATTCAGATGGAGATAATGCGCATGCTCCAAGATGGCATAATCAAAGTGAGTTACAGTGACTGCAGCTCACCCATAGTCACGGTGCCAGGACCAATGGTTATGTGTGGACTATTGCAAAGTCAATGATGTTACAAAGACTGATGCATATCCAATTCCATAGTTGGAGGACTGTGTCAAAAAGATAGGACAAGTAACTTACATTTCTAAGTTGGACTTGCTCAGAGGCTGCTGGCAAGTACCTCTGTCAGAGAGAGCAAAGGCAATTTCGGCTTTCGTAATGCCAAATGGACAATATCAGTTCAAACTCATGCCATTTGGTACGAAAATCGCTCCAGCCACATTTCAGAGACTGACTAATAAGGTCATTGCCAGGTTACCCAACTGTCTGGTGTATATTGATGACCTGGTGATTTTTTAGTCACTCGTGGAAGGAACATTTACAGCATTTATTGGACTTGATCGATTAACTTTGGAAGGCAGGCTTGGTGACCAACCTAGCTAAAGGTGAACTTGCCAAAGCCCAAGTCACCTTCCTGGGCCATGTTATTGGACGTGGACAAATGGCCCCACGGGGTGTGAAAACGAATGTAATTGGGGAATTTCCCACACCGTCGACGAAAAAGGCAGTACTACAGTTCATGGGATTGAGAGGGTTTTACTGAAAGTTTGTGCCGAACTTTAGCAATGTGGCTGCTCCCCTCACCGGACTGTTAAAAAAGGGCAAGAAGTTTCAGTGGACAGCGGACTGACAGCCTAAAAACTGTGTTAGCCACTGCCCCAGTATTAGCCACAGCGGATTACACAATGCCTTTCAAGTTGGCTATCAATGCCAGTGATGTGGGTGTCGGTGCGCTGCTCCTGCAGGAGGATGACGAGGGAATAGAGAGACCCATTGGGTATTTTTCCAGGAAGTTGAACATCCATCAACCGAAATATTCAATGGCAGAGAAAGAGACTTTGAGCTTGGTGTTGGCATTCCAACATTTCCGAGTTTATATTACCAGCAATGCATCTGAGACAGTCGTATACAC
>NW_025212841.1:14260-17978 GCF_004010195.1 Chiloscyllium plagiosum | reverse complement strand
GGGTGGGATATTTCCTTCCCTAAAGGACATTAGTGAACGAGATGAGTTTTTCCTGCCCATAAACAACGGCTTCACGGTCATAGAATCCCTACAGTGTGGAAACAGGCCCTTCAGCCAAACAAGTTCACACCGACTTCCAAAGAGCAACCCATCCAGACCCACTCCCCCTAACTAATGCATATAACTTACACATCCCTGAACACTATGGGGCAATTTAGCATGGCCAATTCACCTGGCCCGCACATCTTTGGACTGTGGAAGGAAACCGGAGCACCCGGAGAAAACCCATGCAGACACGGGGAGAATGTGCAAACTTCACACAGAGAGTCGGCCGAGGCTGGAATTGAACCTGGGACCCTGGTGCTGTGAGGCAACAGTGCTAACCACTGAGCCGCCATGCTGCCCACAGCATTATTAGACTCCTAATTCCAGATTTTTATTTTTGTTGAATTCAAATTCCACCACCTGCCATGGTCAGATTTGAACCCAGTTCCACTGAACATTACCTGGGTCACTGTATGAATAGTTGAGTGGTAATAGCATTCTTGCCATCCCTGGAACTATTATTTTGTCAGTGTTTCAATACGGTCATTCAGGAGTCAGGAAGAAGAGTCCTCCGAGGAAATAAATTAACTCAGCACCTTTGGTTTGGTCAAGCTTATCATAACATCTGCTCTCAGCTGACCAAATGCAGTTCTCCTGTTTTTTTTTAATATCCAGAACTGCTACCATACACAACTGAATAGTTTTATTATTTTTTTTTCGGTCACGAAGTCGCCCTTTATTTACTTGTGCACAGTACTGTGGCCAGCCAGCTCAGAGTCAGTCCCCTGAACTGAGGAGATTCTAATCTTCTGGTGATACTGTTTTACTAAACAGTACAAAATACAAAATCAACAATAAACAGAAAGCAGCAGTTCACAAAAAACATTTATACAGGGGAAAGGGCAGCAAAGCAAATACTGAACAGTATTACGCAACATCAAATCACCTGAGGCAATTAACTTAACTATCACCAATAAATCACTGGTGTTTCTGGTTGATCAATTTATGTACACAGCCCATTAAGGACAAGGTTCTGATGAATATTTCATAAGCGTTTATAGACACTTACTGAGTTTGCATTTGACGTGTGAAGATTGTCACAGATGAATGAACAATGACATTATCATTGAGTTGCCATCGAAGGAGACCTTTAACATTCTGATTGGCTCATGAGACCCAAAATCCCATATTGTGCTGACTAGAATCCGATTGGACATGGTAGCTCTTTGCTTGATTAGCAAGAGTGATTGGCATCACTGATGATGTCATTTCCTGTTTAATAAATTGTGGGCCTGCTCCGAGAGTATAAATCCAATTTCCATGATAGTGGATTTTTAGATTGGGAGTTTGTTACTTAGGAATTGTATTGACAAAATGGCCTCCCAGGTTTGTCAGAATTATCACCAGGATTGTGAAGCAGCTGTCAACAAACAGATTAACATCGAGCTGACTGCCTCCTATCTCTATCAGTCTTTGGTGAGTCTCTGTGGGGTTAAGGCTGAATCTTTGGGTAGAGTCAAACTCTAGTATTTGTTTGTTTTCTTCTATGATGCTACATAGAACCAAGCTGTTTTAGTGACTATGTATGTAATTTTAATGATTAAAGTATATTTGATGCTAAAAATAACTGAATCTGGCTGAAGGATGTGATGTCTTGCTGAAGAGTAGTTGGGAGAGTCCACTATCTAAACTCTTCCTGATGGAGTGTAATAAGTCCATTCAGTTGTCAGACTCCCTCCTTTTTCTCTGAAAGTAAACTCCCTCCTGTATTAATACCAGGTCCATTTTTGTCTCTCAACTACAGGGATACTTTGCTTCCAATGTGATGCTTGTCTCTGCAAAGACAATACAGAGCTATTTCAGGACTTTGTTTGTACCTCAACCTGAATAAAGTCTTGCTCTTGCGCTCTCTCTCCTACAATTATTTATACACTAATGTTGCATGTTTTTGCAGGTGTCGCAGTTTTAAAAACAATATATTCACACTTTGGTCATAGTGCTCTCTTTCTAATGTTGGCCAAAGACTAAATATTACTGGGTAGGAGGTGAACTCAGTGTATTGACTGAAGGTGTTCAAATCTTAGCAGGACTGGTACACCTTAATGATAAGGTCCTCTGGAGTGTCTCTGAACAAAGAAACTTTGGAATGCAGGTTCATAGCTCCTTGAAAGTGGAGTTGCAGGTAGATAGGTTGGTGAAGGTGTTTGGTATGCTTTATTGGTCAAGAGTTGTGGGGGGGTGGGTGGTTGTACGGGACATTGGTTAGGCCCCTATTGGAATATTGCATGCAATTCTGGTCTCCTTCCTATTGGAAAGATGTTGTGAAACTTGAAAGGGTTCAGAAAAGACTTACAAGGATGTTGATAGGGTTGGAGGATCTGTGCTATAGGGAGAGGCTGAACAGGCTGGGGCTGTTTTCCCTGGAGTGTCAGACGTGGAGAGGTGACCTTGTAGAGGCTTACAAAATCATGAGGGGCATGGATAGGATAAATAGACCAAGCCTTTTCCCTGGGGTCAGGGAGTCCAGAAGTAGAGGGCATAGGTTTAGGGTGGGAGGGGAAAGATGAGACCCAAGGGGCAACTTTTTCAGAGGCTGGTACGAGTATGGAATGAGCTGCTAGAGGAAGTGGTGGTGAGTACAATTGGAACATTAAAAAGGCATTTAGGTGGGTATATGTATAGGAAGGGTTTGGTGGGATATGGGCTGGCAGGTAGGACGTGATTTGGTTGGGGTATCTGGTCGGCATGGTCAGGTTGGACCGAAGGATCTGTTTCCAGGCTGTACATCTGACTATAACTGCAGCTCCTTCCTATCCCTAGAGTTGCTGCATAGTGGCTTGTGAAGCTAGTTGAGCCAGTTTGTCCTGAGGAACAACACTGCTTGAGTAAAGACCCTTAATTCTGTCATTGAATCACCAGAAGTCTGAGACCACTTGGGTCACTGCGTGTGATGTGTTAACAGGATAGAAATTCTTCTTTCAGATGTCGTACTTTGACCGGGATGATGTTGCCCTGCACCATTTCTCCCAGTTCTTCAAAGCTCAGTCCCAGGAGAAGCAGGAACATGCAGAGAAGCTGCTGAAATTCCAGAATCAGCGTGGAGGCAGAGTCTTCCTCCAGGATGTGAAGGTGGGAATATGGAGGGTGAATGGCAGCTTGCATGATGTGGCTTCAAGTTAGTGACAGGGTTTTCACATCCTGAAGGGGGTGTGAGAATTCAAGTTCTAGTCGAGCTTTGTCTGTCTGATCTTGGGATCAGCCCCATAGACAAGTCTGAAATCTGCTGTGTAGGGGAGATGCACAAGGAGCAGTGAATTCTTTAAATTCCACTCCATGGTAAGGAATATATTGACCTGTCTGACTCTTGTGGCTCCTTTAATATCATTGACAAATGTGCAAGGTGAAAGCAACCTGAAACAGCTGGTTGTTCTGATCCTTAACTGTCCTTTGTTTCCATGTTTCAGAAGCCAGAGAGGGATGAGTGGGGTAACGGTCTGCAGGCAATGCAGGTTGCCCTGGATCTGGAGAAGAATGTGAACCAGAGTTTGCTGGATCTACACCAACTCGCCACTGCCCAGACTGACCCTCATGTAAGCTTCACCACCTCATTCTCATCACTGCCTGACCCTCAGGGCAACACTTCACCCTGGCCTGATCATTGCAAAGCCACAAA
>NW_025212841.1:10848-12574 GCF_004010195.1 Chiloscyllium plagiosum | reverse complement strand
TTTGTATTGGCTTGGTCTATCTCATGTTCCTAGTACTAGCTAGAGTATTTGTCATATTATTCCACACGTACCTGACTCTCTCTTCCTTGCCCACTTTCTGCTTGAAGGAGAAGGAAGGGGGTTCCCCATACAGTAGCAGGACTCCTACTCCTTTAGTAGAAAGGAATGGAGACAGCAAATTGACCAAAACCATCCATCCGATGTTGGCTCAGGTAGAAGACAGTCACAGCAGTGAGAACTGACTAATTATAAAACCCAACAACCATGCTAATTTTCCTCTACTGCCCTTTGACCCTGTCAGTCCCAGTCTGGTAAAGCTCAAAATACAACATTCTAGAAACTGAATTCAAGCCATTGCTGAACAGCCATTGGCCTACGGGGGAATTACATGGCAGCAGCTGCCTGCCAAAGAGCCACTGGCATCTCTTTTTTTTTTTTCTCTTTTTTTTCCCCCCCCCCCCCTCCTTCTGTAGGAGGACAGAGGGGCAGTTAGTGTGGGCTTGGACAGTAACTGTGTCACAAGCCTCAGTTGAGAGTTTAAATTCCCACCCCCCCCCCCCCTCCTTCTGTAGGAGGACAGAGGGGCAGTTAGTGTGGGCTTGGACAGTAACTGTGTCACAAGCCTCAGTTGAGAGTTTCATAAATTCCCACAAATGGAACAGGGGTTGGAGCTTTTCGGCTGTAGCCCCAGTCTAACGGAACTCGCCCTTCTCTTATTTTCTTTCAAGCCCCACTCCCCTCCCATTAGAGACGATATTGTCGCAATATGTACATCAGCACAGAAGCACAGAGCAATTAGGCTGAATGACCAGCTTCTGTGCTATTCATTTGATGTGCACCTGCCAGAAAATATCTCCTCAGTAACACTCAGGAGAACATAGACCAATACAGTACAGTACAGACCATTTGGCCCTTAATGTTGCTCTGACCTGTGGAACCATTGTGAAGCCCATCTAACCGACACTATTCCATTTTTATCCATATGTTCATCCAATGACCATTTAAATGCCTTTCAAGTTGGTGAGTGTACTCCTGTTGCAGCAGTGCATTCCACGCCCCTATTACTGAGTTTAAAGATAAAGCTATCTCTGACATCTGACTGATATCTATCACCTCTCAATTTTAGTCATCACCATCTGAGAAAAAAGGCTCTCACTGTCCACCCTGTCTAATCCTCTGATTTCCTTTGTATGTCTCAATGATGTCAATCTTCTCCTTCTCTCACGCACTCACTCACTCTCCCTGAATAAAGTTTGTTTTTATATCAATTAAAACTGAATATAATCTGAAGAAAGAGATGTCTTGCTGAGGTGCAGTGGGGAGAGACGATTATCTAATATCTTTGCTGGAGTGTATTGGGTCCGTTCAGTTTTCAGACTCCCTTGTTGCCTCCGTGAAGATGGGTACACCTCTGCGTCAGTAGACAATGCCTTTTTGTTTCAACTCATTGATTCCAATGTGATCTTTTTCTCTGCAAAGACTACATAGTTATTTCCGGATCTTTTGTATGTACTTTATTCAATTTAAAGTCATGTCGTTCACATCCCTTCTGTCCCCATTTCTACATTAATGTTACATGGTTTTTGCAGCTGTCTCTTTACATTCATTAGTAATAGAACACTATTCCAACTTTGATGTTGGAATATCAGTCCATGTATGTTACCAGCTAGTGGGCTAATTAGATGCTCAATGATGTATTGAGCAAAGATGTTCATGGGTTAGGTTT
>NW_025212841.1:0-676 GCF_004010195.1 Chiloscyllium plagiosum | reverse complement strand
CCTCGGCCACACGGAGGACACAATTGAGGAAGATCTTGACGATGACTTTTCCAACGGGTCGACAGCAGGGAGATTCCCCTGTAGTTATCACAGTCGGACTTGTTCCCTTTTTTGAAAGTACGACAGTGACATCTCCTGAGATGCCGTCCTTCCAGTTAAGGCAGACAAGGATGTGTAGCTGCAGCCAGAACTCTTTGTCTCTGTACAGATCAATACCTCAGCAGAGGTACCATCTGCTCCAGCAGCCTTGCTGTTGTTAAGCTGGCCTTCATTACTTTGTGCAAGGCTGGGGTGTTGTTAACCTCGTGCTGTTGGATGTGTTCAAGGATGCTCTGATCAACAGCAGAGCCTTGGTTGAGGAGATCTCTGAAGTGCACCCCTCAGTGTTGTTTGATCCTTGATCAGAGTCACTCTGTCCTTGGCCAGCGGTGGGGGTGGGGCCTTGGGAGCTTGGTCAATGTGTGGTGTTATGGACCAGGCCAGACCCTCCCCCACCCCAAAACATTTTAAGAAGGAAGCTAAGACTACTGCAGGAGTGACGCAGCTTGTCAAATCACTCGGGTTTTAAACAAAATCGAATTTACTTACACCCAAGCAAAAGAAAACTGAATTCAGAATACCATAACTATTTGAAAATTCAACTGATATGAAAACGCAACTTAACAAAGAGCTGCTC
>NW_025212840.1:25179-29000 GCF_004010195.1 Chiloscyllium plagiosum | reverse complement strand
CACACTCGGATATGGGAGTCTGTGCTGCGCACATTCTGGTATGGGAGACAATGCTGCACACACTCTGATATGGGAGTCTGTGCTACACACACTCTGGTATGGGAGTCTCTGCTGCACACACTCTGTAATGGGAGTCCCTGCTGCACACTCTAGTATGGGATTCTATGCTGCACACACTCGGAGATGGGAGTTTGTGCTACAAACACTCTGGAATGGGTGTCTGTGCTGCACACACTCTGATATGGGAGTCTGTGATGCAAATACTATGATATGGGAGCCTGTGCTGCACACACTCTGGTATGGGAGTCTCTGCTGTACACACTCTGATATGGGAGTCCCTGCTGCACACACTCTGGTTTGAAAGTCTATGTGCACGCACTCTGATATGGGAGTCTATGATGCACACACTCTGATATGGGAGTCCCTGCTGCACACACTGTGGTATGGGAGTCTATGCTGCACGTACTCTGATATGGGAATCTATGATGCACGCACCCTAATACGGGAGTCCCTGCTGCACACACACTGGTATGGGAGGCAATGCTGCACACACTCTGATATGGGAGTCTCTGCTGCACACACTCCGATATGGGAGTCTGTGATGCAAACACTATGATATGGGAGCCTGTGCTGCACACACTCTGGTATGGGAGTCTCTGCTGTACACACTCTGATATGGGAGTCCCTGCTGCACACACTCTGGTATGAAAGTCTATGTGCACGCACTCTGATATGGGAGTCTATGATGCACACACTCTGATATGGGAATCTATGATGCACGCACCCTAATACGGGAGTCCCTGCTGCACACACACTGGTATGAGAGTCTATGTGCACGCACTCTGGTATGGGAGTCTATGCTGCACACACTCTGGTATGGGAGTCTATGCTGCACACACTCTGATATGGGAGTCCCTGCTGCACACACAATCTGGTATGGGAGTCAGTGTTACACATAGTCTGGAGTGGGAGTCTGTGCTGCACACACTCTGGTATGGGAGTCCCTGCTGCACACACTTGGATATGGACGTCTATGCTGCTCACACTCTGATATGGGAGTCCCTGCTGCAGAGACACTGGTATGGGAGACTATGCTACACACACTCTGATATGGGAGTCTGTGCTACAAACACTCTGGTATGGGGGTCTATGCTGCACACACTCTGGAATGGGAGTGTATGCTGCACACACTCTGATATGGGAGTCTATGCTGCTCACACTCTGATATGGGAGTCCCTGCTGCACACACTCTGGTATGGGAGACTATGCTACACACACTCTGGAATGGGAGTGTATGCTGCACACACTCTGATATGGGAGTCTGTGCTACAAACACTCTGGTATGGGGGTCTATGCTGCACACACTCTGGAATGGGAGTGTATGCTGCACACACTCTGATATGGGAGTCAGTGCTACACCCACTCTTGTATGGGAGTCTATGCTGCACACACTCTGCTATGGGAATCTGTTCTACTCATACTCTGGTATGGGAGTCTCTGCGGCAAACACTATGATATGGGAGTCTATGAGCACGCACTCTGATATGGGAGTTTATGATGCACACACTCTGATACGGGAGTCTATGCTGCACACACTCTGGTATGAAAGTCTATGTGCACACACTCTGATATGGGAGTCTATGATGCACACACCCCTGATACGGGAGTCCCTGCTGCACACACTCTGATATGGGAGTCTGTGCTACAAACACTCTGGTATGGGAATCTATGCTACACACACTCTGGTGTGGGAGTCTATGCTGCACACACTCTGATACAGGAGTCCCTGCTGCACACACAATCTGGTATGGGAGTCTGTGTTACACAAAGTCTGGTGTGGGAGTCTGTGCTGTACACTCTAGTATGGGAGTCTATGCTGCACACACTCGGATATGGACGTCTATGCTGCTCACGCTCTGATATGGGAGTCCCTGCTGCACACACTCTGGTATGAAAGTCTATGTGCACGCACTCTGATATGGGAGTCTATGATGCACACACCCTGATTCGGGATTCCCTGCTGCACACACTCTGATATGGGAGTCTGTGCTACAAACACTCTGGTATGGGAATTTATGCTGCACACACTGTGGTATGGGAGTCTATGCTGCACACACTCTGGTATGGGAGTCTATGCTGCACACACTCTGATACGGGAGTCCCTGCTGCACACACAATCTTGTATGGGAGTCAGTGTTACACACAGACTGGAGTGGGAGTCTGTGCTGCACACACTCTGGTATGGGAGTCCATGCTGCGCACTCTAGTATGGAATTCTATGCTGCACACACTCTGATATGGGAGTCTATGCTACAAACACTCTGGTATGGGAGTCTATGCTGCAAACACTCTGATATGGGAGTCCCTGCTGCACACACTGTTGGATGGGAGTCTATGTGCACGCACTCTGATATGGGAGTCCCTGCTGCACAAACTCTGATATGGGAGACTATGCTACACACACTCTGATATGGGAGTCTGTGCTAAAAACAATCTTGTATGGGAGTCAATGCTGCACACATTCTGGTATGGGAGGCAATGCTGCACACACTCTGATATGGGAGTCTGTGCTGCGCACACTGTAATATGGGAGTCCCTGCTGCATACTCCACTATGGGATTCTATGCTGCACACACTCAGAGATGGGAGTTTGTGCTACAAACACTCTGGAATGGGAGTCTGTGCTGCACACACTCTGATATGGGAGTCTGTGCTACACACACTCTGATATGGGAGTCTGTGCTGCAAACACTATGATATGGGAGTCTGTGCTGCACACACTCTGGTATGGGAGTCCCTGCTGCACACTCTAGTATGGGATTCTATGCTGCACACACTCGGAGATGGACGTCTATGCAGCTCACACTCTAATATGGGAGTCCCTGCTGCACACACACTGGTATGGGAATCTGTGCTGCCAACACTCTGGTATGGGAGGCAATGCTGCACACACTCTGATATGGGAGTCTGTGCTGCACACACTCTGGTATGGGAGTCTGTGCTACAAACACTCTGGTATGGGAATCTCTGCTGCAAACACTATGATATGGGAGTCTGTGCAACACACCCTCTGGTATGGGAGTCTGTGCTGCACACACTCTGGTATGGGAGTCTGTGCTACAAACACTCTGGTATGGGAATCTCTGCTGCACACACTCTGGTATGGCAGTCTGTGCCACACACACTCTGGTATGGGAGTCTATGCTGCACCCATCTGATATGGGAGTCTATGCTGCACACACTCTGGTATGGGAGTCCCTGCCGCACGCACTCTGGTATGGAAGTCTGTGCTACACATACGCTGGTATGGGAGTCCCTGCTGCACACACTCTGATATGGGAGTCTATGCTGCTCACACTCTGATATGGGAGTCCCTGCTGCACACACTCTGGTATGGGAGTCTATGCGGCTCACACTCTGATATGGGAGTCTCTGCTGCAAACACAATGATATGGAAGTCTGTGCAACACACCCTCTGGTATGGGAGTCCCTGCTGCACACACTCTTGTATGGGAGTCTGTGCTGCACACACTCTGGTATGGGAGTCTGTGCTACATATGCTCTGGTATGGGAGTCTATGCTGCACACAGTCTGATATGGGAGTCTGTGCTACACACATTCTGGTCTGGGAGTCTGTGTTACAAACACTCTTGTATGGGAGGCCCTGCTGCACACTCTCTGGTATGGGAGTCTTTGCTGCAAACACTATGATACGGGAGTCTGTGCAACACACACTCTGGTATGGGAGTCTATGCTGCACACACTATGATATTGGGAGTCTGTGCTAACACACTCTGGTATGGGAGTCTTGTGCTACACAC
>NW_025212840.1:8723-14656 GCF_004010195.1 Chiloscyllium plagiosum | reverse complement strand
ATCGAGTTTAAGAGCCGCGAGGTTTTGCTACAGCTCTACAAGTCCCTGGTGAGACCACACTTAGAATATTGTGTCCAGTTCTGGTCGCCCTACTATTGGAAAGATACAGAGACTTTGGAGAGGGTACAAAGAAGGTTTACCAGGATGCTGCCTGGACTGGAGGGCTTGCCTTATGAAGAAAGTTTGAATAAGCTCGGACTTTTCTCTCCGGACAGAAGGAGGAAGGGAGGAGACCTGATTGAGGTAAACAAGATAATGAGAGGAATAGATAGAGTCAATAGCCAGAGACATTTCCCCAGGGCAGGTTTGACTGGTATGAGGAGTCATCGTTTGAAGATATTAGGAGGAAGGTATAAAGGAGACGTCAGAGGTAGATTCTTTATGCAGAGAGTTGTGAATGCATGGCATGTGTTGCCAACTGTGGTCGTGGAAGCAAGGTCATTGGGGACATTTAAGAGACTACTGGACATGCATATGGTCACAGAAATTTGAGGGTGCATACATGGTCGGCACAACATCGTGGGCTGAAAGGCCTGTTCTGTGCTGCACTGTTCTATGTTCTAAAGAAATTATCTCATAATAATACTTCAGAAAACATTATAGAATTGGAAAATCATAAAATACAGAAGGAGATCATTCAGGCCATTGCCACCATGCTGGCTTTTTGAAAGAGCAATCCAATTGGCATCACTTTGGGATGGTTAAGTAGCTCAGAGGTTAAGTGGGTCAGTGGTTAGCAGTGCTGCCTCACAGCGCCAGGGACCCAGGTTCAATTCTACCCTTGGATGACTATCTGAGGAGTTTGCACATTCTGTGTCAGTGTGGGTTTCCTCCTACAGTGGGGATATGCAAGTGGATTGGTCATACTAAACTGCCCATAGCGTGTAGGCTGCTGGGCCAGCCATGGATAGAGGGATGGGTCTGAGTGGAATGCTCTTCAGAGGGTCAGTATGATTCTGGTTGCTGAATGGCCTGCTTCCACACTGTAGGGATTCTGGTTCTTTCTACAAAGCCCATGATTTTTCTCCATACCAGTTCCCTTTTGAAAACTACTATTGAATCTATTCTGTCAACTCTTCAGTGTCTGCTTTTATGGATCACAACTACTCGTTCTGTTTGCAACATTCTCAACATTGTCAGCTCTGGCTCTTTTCCCTTCATAATATTTGAGAAGCTCGATTAAATTCCCCTCAACCTTCATTGCTCACAGGAATACAATACCAGCTTCTCTACTACCACAAATTTAGAATTTTTTGCAACATCCATGTCCATTACTGTAAACTCACACTGTAATGCAAGAGCAGTATGAGAGAAAGCATTTTCCCACAGCAAGTGGAAAAGTCTGAATTTTCACACTGGCTGAGAATGTGGTGGAGGTTTAGTCAAAGCTACTGAGAAAGGAAGAATGTGTAGGATAACAGGGAGAAAAACAGGGTAATGGTAATAAATAAGATAGTCATTGGAGTGACTATTGGATTCAAGATGGGTAGGAAGGTCTCCTGATGCATGTAGCAATTATGTGCTTCTATGAACCTGCTAAAGTCCCTTCATCTTATTATAATTATTCAAATAAACTTCCGCTGATTTTTCTTCATAATCATGATATCATTCAATAGGATTGTTTCTGAATCTACATAAGATATGCAGAGATCTAACCAGTAATATATAATGTTCCATCAAAATTTGCATTCCCTATGCATGATACCTTTACTTGTGAGAACAAGGATCTCAAATATATATTAAAAGTGTTATCACTCTCTCCTGGCTTTACTACATTTGGGTTTGTGTGAATGTTCAGGTATCTATGGGATAAATTTAATGGCTATGGTGCTGGTTGCAGCAACCAAATCAGGAGTTGGTGATTACGTCAGCACAGCTATTTGCAGAGTGCTCTGGTGGAATTAAATGTCAAGCCAGCAGTAAACTACCTACTGTCAGGGTTCCCAGGCCTTTGAAAGTGAGCAGTCAAGAATGTGGTGCTGGAAAATTACAGCAAGTCAGACAGCATCCGAGGAGTAGGAGAATCGACGTTTCAGGCTTAAGCCCTTCATCAGGACCACACTCTCGACTTTGAAAATGAAAAGCCTGTCTTCAAGAACTGTTGGCCAATCAGAAAGCAGCTGTGTCAACTTCCAGTTGATCAAACAACCCCTACTGGAATTTCATTCACAACATAGAAGGTTCAGGGAATGATCTGTGATTAAAATCTTCAGGATATTAACAGGAAAAGCCAGAGTTGGTTAAAAATCAAATTTGTCTGCTGGTTGGGGATTCTAGAACAAGGGGCATAGTCTGAGAATAAGGGCCAGATTGTTCAGGAAAGAAATTAGGAGGCATTTCTACACACGAAGGGTAGGAGAGGTTTGAAACTCTTTCATGAACTAATGCTGAATCAGTTGTTAATTTTAAATCTGAATTAGATGAATTTTTGTTAAGCAATGGCATTATTGGAGAAGGACTATGGCAGCTTTCTGGAGCTAACTGACAGCTGAGCCCCAGTCTCACAGAATGTTGGAACAGACTAAAGAGGCTGAATGGCTTCCTCCTGTTCCTGTTTACTGCTTCCCAGCTGCTCCTGGCAGGATAGCTTTCAGTACAACACTGTTTTACCGAAAACTGACAAGGCATCAATTTGAGGAAATTCACGCAATGTTTCTCTCCATGCCCGCTAACCTGTTATAGAGCCATAGAGTGATAGAGATGTACAGCAAGGAAACAGACACTTCAGTTCAACTAATCCATGTCGACCAGATATCCCAACCCAATCTAGTCCCACCTGCCAGCATTCAGTCCATACCCCTCCAAACCTTTCCTATTCATATACCCATCCAGATGCCTTTTAAACGTTGCAATCATAATAGCCTCCACCACATCCTCTGGCAGCTCATTCAATAAACGTACCACTCTCTGTGCAGAAAAAGTTGCCCCTTAGGTCTCTTTTATATCTTTCCCCTCTCACCTTAGACCTATGCCCTCTAGTTCTGGACTCCCCGACCCCCAGGGATAAATACTTTGTCGATTTATCTTATCCATGCCCCTCATGATTTTATAAACCTCTATAAGGTTACCCCTCAGCCTCCGACACTCCAGGGAAAACAGCCCTAGCCTATTTAACCTCTCGCTATAGCTCAAATCCTCCAACTCTGGCAACATCTTTATAAATCTTCTCTGAACCCCTTCAAGTTTCACAACATCCTTCCAATAGGAAGGAGACCAGAATTGCACACAATATTCCAACAGTGTTCTAACCAATGTCCTGTACAGCCGCAACATGACTTCCCAACTCCTGTACTCAGTACTCCGACCAATAAAGGAAAGCATACCAAACGCCTTCTTCACTATCCTATCTACCTATGACTGTACTTTCAAGGATCTATGAATTCACACTCCAAGGTCTCTTTGTTCAATAACATTAAATGTATATGCCCTGCTAAGATTTGCTTTCCCAAAATGCAGCACCTAGCATTTATCTAAATTAAACTCCATCTGCAACTCCTCAGCATATTGGTCCATCTGATTAAGATTCCATTGTAATCTGAGGTAACCTTATTCGCTGTCCACTACACCTCCAATTTTGATGTCATCAGCAAACTTACTAACTGTACCTCTTATGCTCACATCCAAATCATTTATATAAAAGACGAAAATTCTTTTATAAAAGACCCAGCACCGATCCTTATAGCATTCCACAAGGCCTCCAGTCTGAAAAACAACCCTCCACCACCACCCTCTGTCTTCTACCTTTGAGCCAAATCTGTATTCAAATGCCGAACTTCCCCTGTATTCCATGAGATCTAATCTTCTTAACCAGTCTCCCATGGGGAGCCTTGTCAGATGCCTTACTGAAGTCCATGCAGATCACGTCTACCACTCTGCCCTCATCAATCCTCTTCATTACTTCTTCAAAAAACTCAATCAACTTTGTGAGACATGATTTCCCATACACAAAGCCATGTTGACTATCCCTAATCAATCCTTGGCTTTCCAAATATGTGTAAATCCTGTCCCCCAGGATTTCATCCACCAACTTGCCCACCACTGACATCAGGCTCACCAGCATATCATTCCCTGGTTTGTCCTTACCACCTTCTTAAACAGTGGCACCACGTTAGCCAACCTCCAGTCTTCCTCAGCTGTGACTACCAATGATACAAATATCTCAGCGAAAGGCCCGGCAATCACTTCCCTAGCTTGCCACAGATTTCTAGGGTATACCTGATCAGGTCCTAGGGACTTATCCACTTTTGTGTGTTTCAAGACATCTAGCACTTCCTCCTCTGTAATATGGACATTTTTCTAGCTTTCATCATCTATTTCCCTACATTCTATATCTTCCACGTCCTTTCCCACAGTAAACACTGATGCAAAATAATTGTTTAGTATCTCCCCCATCTCCTGCAGCTCCACACAAAAGCCACCTTGCTGATCTTTGAGGGGCTTATTCTCCCCCTGGTTACCCTTTTGTCCTTAATATATTTGTAAAAACCCTTTGGATTCTCCTTAACTCTATTTGCCAAAGCTATCTCATGGCCACCTTTGGCCCTCATGATTTCCCTTTTAAGTATCCTCCTACTACCTTTATACTCTTCTAAGGACTCACTTGATCTATGCTGTCTATACCTGACATATGCTCGGTCAAAATTCTCTGTTGCTCATCTTATTCTGGATACAACTTATTTCTCTCTGGTACCACATTCACAGTATAATGCACTGACCAATGGTGGAAGTGTTCTCCACTGCCAGGACATTTTGGAGTTTCCATCGCTGGCACCATATTTAAAGCCCATTGTGCACATAGCATCCATCATGAGACTTCATTGGAAGTAGGATGTCACATTTGTAACTGAATTGCTACTTTACATCATTACCCGTCGATCAACCACAAGAATGAAGCTCCGTAGCTTACCCATCTTTAGTGCCATATTATTTTAGGGTCCACTCTAAAAGAGTGCTTTTTTTTTCCTAATGTGTAGATGCTAATCTTCCATTAAACAGAAGTCTCAGACCACTTACCTTCCCTCTGCCACTGCCCATCACTGTGTCACTTAACTAGAATGCAAAAATAAAAGTCACTACAATATAAACATTTGAAAACATTTTTGTAGATAAACTAATGCCAGACTACACATAGATGTAAACTGACCACATTGCACATTCCTTAAGGACATATCTTTTATGTCCCTTTGCCTGTTCTGGAGACCTGGCCACAAATGAGCGATGGAAGATGGCATGCTGACTGGCAAGGGCACTGGCAGACTGACAGTGATGGGAAGACAATTCCTGTCATCCTGAGAGAGGACGACAGATTTGATCTGCATGGCGCCATTCCTGTTTCCTGGAGCAGTGCCTTAGCAATGATCGTAATCTGCTAGAGCCCTGTAATAGCGCTGTTGCACTCTGCAGACCTCTTTGATCATGCAGGAGAGCCACTTGAACTTGCATGGTAACAATCTGACCGTACATCATGGTAATGTTCACTTCCATGGCAGCATGAAGGGAAAGTTAGAACAAGAGAAGTCAAGAAAGACAACTGTATCAATGAGGCAGAAAACTCGGAAAGGGATCATGCTGTAATGTTGAGTGAAATAGCGGTTGATGGGAAGGGTGAGAGCAGTAACAAATTAAAAATACTATATATGAATGCACGAAGCATTAGAAATAAGATGGATGAGCTTGAAGCTCTTTTGAAAATTGGCAGATACGATATTGTGGGGATAACTGAGACGTGGCTTCAAGTGGACAGGGCCTGGAAAATGAATATTCAAGGCTACACGTGCTATCGTAAGGACAGACTGACGGGCAGAGGGAGTGGGGTGACCTTGTTGGTAAGGGAGGATATTCAGTCCCTTGCGCGGGGGGACCTAGAGTCAGGGGATGTAGAGTCAGTGTGGATAGAGCTGCGAAATACTAAGGGTAAAAAGACCCTCTTGGGA
>NW_025212840.1:0-6338 GCF_004010195.1 Chiloscyllium plagiosum | reverse complement strand
AGAAGAGTGAGAGGGGATCTGATTGAGACATATAAGATTATTAAAGGATTGGACACTCTGGCAGCAGGAAACATGTTTCCGTGATGGGTGAGTGCCGAACCAGAGGACACAGCTTAAAAATACGGGGTAGACCATTTTGGACAGAGATGAGGAGAAACTTCTTCACCCAGAGAGTGGTGGCTGTGTGGAATGCTCTGCTCCAGAGGGCAGTGGAGGCCCAGTCTCTGGATTCATTTAAGAAAGAGTTGGATAGAGCTCTCAAAGATAGTGGAATCAAGGGTTATGGAGATAAGGCAGGAAGAGGATGCTGATTAGGAATGATCAGCCATGATCATATTGAATGGCGGTGCAGGCTCGAAGGGCTGAATGGCCTACTCCTGCACCTATTGTCTATTGTCTATTGTCATTCAGTCTTCTTGTGGAAAACTGTTTTGCTGCAATAGAAGCCAAGACATCAGCCATTATATACTGCATTCCAGTCAGGTCTAACGTGTATTAATATAATGGTCCTTTACTTTCATGTTGGAAATTATGAGGATCAAAACTCGGCACAAAACCATTGGACAATTTAATTCCAACCTTCTCCATGGTCTTTGACATTGAATTTTTTTTTCCCTGTCAGACATGCCCAAAACACTACGTATTGAATTGTGCGCATCCTTGTCTTTCTATGTAGTCTTTTTTAATCACAGTCCTCAGTCCTCAGGTACATCCTGAGCAGCAGAATCTAGTGTGACCCTGCCCTCTAGTGAGCCGATGCTGAAACAATCTTTGCCTCAGCACCACCTTATAGAGTCATAGCGATGTACAGCATGTAGCACAACTTGTGCTCAGGGTCTCACTATGCATGGTTTCCATCTCGAATCTATTTTTTTCAGATATGGGCCACATGAGTTTTGAACCTGGTTGCTGATAGCATGAAATCAATTGACAAAATGTCTTTATCACCATTTTCATCTTGGTGGTCCTCCACTGCCTGAGGTCCCGTCTTCCCATACAAAATAACACAACAACACATAGACCAGCAGCAGGGTAGCAGGGTGTTTCTTATGAAGAGCTTATGCTCGAAATGTCGATTCTCCTGCTCCTCAGATGCTGCCTGATTGGATGTGCTTTTCCAGCCCCACCCCCTTCGACACAGGGTAACAACAGCCTGCTCCACCATTCAAAACAATCATGGCTAATCTTGGGTTTCAACTCCATTTTTCTGTCTGAACTTTAGATCCCTTTATTCCTTCAGAGACCAAACATCTGCCTCCCCCGACCTAAATGTAGTCAACCACAGAGTATACATAACCTTCTGGAATAGAGTCTGTTTTTGTTTCTAAAATATGCCCAATCCTCAGGCTTGTACTTTTTTTGCAACATTATACGACTTCTCTTTTAATGTGAGACCATCCTTAACCTCATGAGTAAGCCACGAATGGATGTTTCAGCGACATGTATTGTTGTTGAAACTTTTGAATTGTTTGTTTAAAGGTTTCTAACTGCTAATCAATCTTGGCTAGTCCTTCCCTCATACAATGCTCTTTTTGGCTTTGTTTAATTTTAAAGTATCCTGCACTGAAATACGCTATTTTCAAATTTGACATGGAAATAATCAATTTAATATTCATATTCATCTTCAAATATTAGGTTTCATTATGAAAAGACAGAGCTGTAACTTGGACAAAGTTGAAACAAGCAATTGTTTGGAAAATGCAAGATTTTTGTGAAACTGGTGTTCAGGCATCAAGGATATGTGATGCATTTCCAACAACCTTTGTTCAGTAAGTGGTTAGGCTGTATTTGAATGGTGAAATAAACAAGGCAGAGTTAAATTTTCTGAGTTAGCACTCCTGAAAAGTTTGAAGCACGTAAATTAGCCATACTGACCTTGGCGTATTATTACTCCATCTGCTATCAGGTGAGACCCTGTGCAGGGAATCCCAAGTGATGATACTATCTAGGATTAAATTGTACAATTAAACTTAAGATCCAAAACCTCAGTGTTGGTACTTTGCACTTCTTCTGGATTTGCACTTACAACACCTCATGCATGAATAAGGAGATCGAGTTTAAATACACTTTTATACACTTCTCTTTTCACAACTTAATGATGGACTAATATATGGTCAACTCTGTCCAGAACTGGAATGGGAGGGACTTGGCATAGATTAGACTATTCTCATTAGTTCCATAGCATGTGGGTTTTTCTTGATAATCAGAATGTAAATAATGTTTTATATCTGATTTATTGAATTCTTCACAGCTTATATTGAAAATATCTCACTCAGTGATCCCAATCAACAAGTATATGTCCAGTTCTTGGTGCTATGCTAACATGGTAATGAGCGTTGTTACTCTGTGATATATAATTATGTCCAGCATCAAGAATACTAACGGTAAAAATATAATTACATTTCCTTTCACTTGAGAAATAAGTGCATGCTATGCATTCAATTCCTAGTTGAACAGATTCAACTTATAACCTCTGAAAAGCTTTTGTTTTCATTTTTAATATGAATTCTGCCTGCTCAGCTCTTTTTTTTTATCCCACAGTAGCAAATTGTACTATACAGTGTGTTAACCCTGTGGCATGGGAACCTAAAAATGTTTTACAACCAATTTGGTGCTCACACTATTAAGTTAGCCTATTACCTAATATTCACAAATTATTTATTTCAGTATTATTTTCATGTAATTGAGCTGTCAATTTATTTATAGGCTCCTTTCCTTCTTTAAAAAAGACATTTCTTTTCTGAAGAAATAACTTTCATAAAAAAGTACTCCCCCCCCACGAAACAATTCTCAAAGTCTGCTTCCTTCTATAAGGAAATCTTAAGCTTTGTCAGTAAAGATTGAGGCCAAGGTTTGTACTAATACCAAATGCTGCTTAGGTCACTCTCAAGCAGCTACATATACAATGTCCAGAAATGATGTGTTCAAGTAATCTCTGGTCAGGGCACTCAACAAGCAAGGTTTTTATGTTGTTATATTTTTGCTTCTAGAACACATATAGGGTCCCAGTGCTCTGGATCTTGATATCCAACCCCTCTGACCTTCGGATGGGCATGTAGCTTTGGAGAAGACAGCTGATGCTGCTATAGCAGAGCTCCTGCTCCTGTTGGTGAAGTCTGTTTTTCCATTTTATTAGAAGTGCAAAATGGAACTGTGTAAGCTATTTCCATACTTTCCTGAATGCTGGCAACAGAGAAGGTGGGAACTGACATCCAAAAAGTCAAATAAGTATTGAAACCAGAAAATCAATGTTCAAGTACTACCTGCACCAGAGTTGTGTCAGACTGCGTCCAAACTCCGGTTTCCTCCCACAGTCCAAAGATGTGCAGGTTAGATGAATTGGCCATGCTAGATTGCCCGTAGTGTTAGGTGAAGGGGTAAAGGTAGGTGAATGGGTCTGGGTGGGTTGCTCTTCGGAGGGTCGGTGTGGACTTGTTGGGCCAAGGGCCTGTTTCCATATTGTAAGTAATCTAATCTAATCTAATCTAATCTAATTTATTTGAACAAAGTACTGTGGATGCTGGAAATCTGTAACATAAACATCTGACTGGAGGAGCTCAGTAGGTCTGGCAATATCTGTGGGAAGAAAACAGAGTCAACGTTTCAGGTCCAGTGGAGAAGAAAAGTCCAAATGTTAACTCTGTTTCTCTCTGCACAGATGCTGCCAAACCTGCCGAGTTTCTCCAGCTATTTCTAAGGCTTTTTAAAGCACCATCTGAGAGATGTTGTGCTTTGATTGAAAGTTCATCATCTTGTCATGGTTCAAGTTTTTCAGTTTCAAAGATAAAAGTTTTCTCAGCTTTGTCAGCTTAACTATAAAAAAAAAGCTTCTCCTGCCCTTAGTGACTGAGGCAAGCTACTGACAGCTCAACAGACAAGTGCCCTTGGCTGCAAAATCTGGATTTGAAGTTTGAAGCATATCTCAATTGGCCTTTTAATTACATCAACTACCAGTCAGATCTAAGGGTGATCCATACTTTTCAAGGGATTTAACTCCATCTGAAGTTTGTCTTCCTTCCATGGAAAAGCTCCACAGCCTTCACAATGTAACTGGAGGTTCTTTCCTGTCTTTCTCAAGTTGTCCTTCAGGTTAATTTGTAACCCCTACCCTTGATTCACCAGAGACACATGCATTGATTATTACTGTCCTTTGATAACAAGTTTACAAAATTATATTAGCCAAGAGCTGACAGTATTTTATTAAGTAATTAGGCACCCAGATTGTGGACATTATTCAGAAACTTCTAGAGCCTCATTCATAAAGTCAAAAGTCTCACAATACTACAGGTTCTACTCCAAGTCACCTCACCCGATAAAGGAGCAGCACTCAGAAATGTTGCGATTTTAAATAAACCTGTTGGACTATAACAAAGACATAAATTTCTGGAAAAGCTGGCAGTATCTGTGAAGAGAAATCAGAGTTAACATTTTAGTGACACCTTCCTCAGAAGAGCCTATAAACTGGTGGATTATAACCTGGTGTTGAGTGACTTCTGACTTTTATCCACCCTAGTCCAACACTAGCATCTCCATGGCTACCATATTGTTCATAAAGTCATTGCCCAGATTCATTGACAAAAACTAATGAGAGTTTTGTTCATAATGGTTTTACACAATGTGAGGTGATCACTACACTATCAGCCGGTTTATCTGAAGCAGATCTTGCTGTTTTTCGGGATTTATGCACATAACTGTCTCAGGAAAATGCAGAGCAGGACACCCATGCAAGAACTCAAAAGCATCTATTAATTTAATATAAATAAAAATAAGTAGAAGCATTTTTAAATCTTATTTGTTAAGCAGATAGATTACCATTATTAATTAAATGTAAATAAAAGCAGTAGTTTCCAATCATACAGTAATAATTGTTTGAACCTCGCCTGAAATCCAATGTACAGTGTCACTCATTAAAAGGTTAAAGGATGCACCACACCAAAATATTATATATTAAATTACGGTCAGTACACCTGGAATCCCCCCAAGGTATCAAACATACAGCAATAATAGTCTACTTTATAACTCATGGTTGCAATGAGAAAATTGGAGTGAGTTTTGTCACAGATTTGGAACCTCATCTGAGATGATTGTGTAATAAGACTTTGGAAAAAATAATACACCATGAGCAAATATTGTTAGACTGCTTTGATGGAAAAGCCAGTTTGAATTTTCCTCAGCATCTCTCCTGCCTCATTATCAAACTCATGCCAACACAGAACCTGTCATCACTGCAGTGTGAGTGCAATCAAAAACAACTTGCATTTATCCAGAGCTGTTAATGCAGTAAAACATCTGACAACCATTCACAGTAACTTACATCAGAGCCAAAGAAAGTGACATAAGGACAGGTGACGACATACAGTGAAATGGCTTTGAATTAAGCAGCATTTTGAAGGACAACAGGTAAAATACTTTGAGGTAGCAATTCCAAGATTTTAGGGTCCAGATGGCCAAAGGCACGGCCACTAGCGGTGGGGTGAAGGAAGCAGTGAATATACAAGAGCTTAGAATAGGATGAATGCAGTGTCCTTTGCAGTTTCCAGATAACTGGAAGACTGAAGGAGGTCACAGAGTTAGGGAGTTGGTAGTCATACAGTCTTAGATTAGATTCCCTACAGTGTGGAAACAGGCCCTTTGGCCCAACCAGTCCACACCGACCCTCCAAAGAGTAACCCACCCAGATCCACTTCCCTCTGACTAATGCACGTATCACTACGGGCAATTTAGCATGGCCAATCCACCTGACCTGCACATCTTTGGACTGTGGGAAGAAACCAGAGCACCTGAAGGAAACCAACGCAGACACGGGGAGAATGTGCAAACTCCACATAGACAGTTGCCCGAGGTGGGAATTGAACCTGGGTCCCTGGTACTGTGAGGCAGCAGTGCTAACCACTGAGCCACAGTTGACATTTTACTATATCAAAGGTGCTACACAAATGGAGATTGTACATTGCCATCAATTGCACCACAGATTAACTGGGGTAAACTCTTGGGTAGGAACCTCATCCACTGTATGTCTGACTAATCTTTATTCAATCATTTCAACTGGTTGAAAAATTACTGAGTCTTACAAAGGGCAGGGAATTCACTCAGCCAGTTAACACTTTGTGCAAGGGCTTTAGGACTCTGAAGCAACATTGCAATGATGTCAACGCAATGCTTCCCACTGGGCATAAATAGCACAGCGCAGTTGGAGTTGAGTCAGGTGAATATTGGACAGATACAGTCACATAGACAATAATCGTTTGATAGAGTAACAGTAAGATTAGAGGCTAGTATATCTCAGGTTACTATATATAGTTCTAGTTAAATATTAATATGTAATAAGTAGAGTTCTA
>NW_025212839.1:18284-29000 GCF_004010195.1 Chiloscyllium plagiosum | reverse complement strand
TCCACATAATCCCTTGGACTCAAGTGCACCTTTGGTAAAGCGAGGAAAACAGAGGGAAGTTCCAAAGGCCAAAAAACCAACATCACTTAAAAAGGTTAGTTAGATGTAACAAGCTTCCAGTTAGATACCTACTTTTGTAGGTAGAGAAATACACAGATGATTTAGATTATTTCCTGTTGCAAGCTTAAAAATAAATCGTGCTTCTTTACTGTGTTATTTTCCAAACACCCAGATATTGTAGAATAGTGCTGAGCAAAGCAGCAGGAGCAATATGCCACTTTCCAAAATCTGGAAAAACGGCCATTTTTGTATGCCAGCAAACAGCACACTTTCTTGCAGAATCAGTAACCTGAATTCCTATGTATTAGCACATTACAGGATCATTCATGCACCTTGTTTTGTTGTTCTCCAGTTTGTAAAGATTTAGAAGTGTTATTGTAGTTGCTCCTGATAATAACTCTTAATGCCTATAATAATGAGAATTCAAATGCTTATATGCTGTAGGGAGGGATGAATGAATTTATTTTTAATCAGACAGTGTTATGTTCTTTAAACATCCATTTACTATCATACGTCAAAGACACCTGAGATGACTACCAGGCCACTCTGACGTTTTGGCATCATGGTAGCCCACAAACCTACCAACACACTGAAACAGTTACTGATGAACCTAAAGGACCCTACATCAACAACTAACAAAACAAATGTTATTTACAAAATGTCATGCAAGGACTGTATGAAAACGAGCTACCAGGATACACGAACACCAACTAGCTACCAAAAAGCATGATCCACTATCGTAGTATCCTTACGTACAGATGAAGAAGGACACCACTTCAACTGGGACAACACATCCATCCTAGGACAGGCTAAATAGAGACCCACATCCAGGAATTCCTAGAGGCCTGGCATTCAAACCGGAACTGCATCAATAAACACATCGATTTGGACCCCATTTACCAACCTCTGAGAAAAAGAACTGGAAATGATATCACCCAACTTAAGAGATCAAGACATAAATAGAAAGCGGGACACAACACCATACGTCACTGGAGGCTCACTGATGATATTACCTAGCATGGTGACGAAATGTCTGGAAATAAACCTGCCAGCTCAGTGAGCAAACTTCCAACCTGAACCAGGGGATGAATATCATTGGAATGCTCATCCTTTTTCATATGGAAGAAATTAAACTGTCCACTTTTAAAATTTTTTTAAAAACTTAGAAATCAAAAAGTATCAGGCATAAAGTTATAGTACAATTTATAAGACCAGAAGGAACTGGAGTAGGCCATTCAGCATCTTGAAGCTGCTCTGTCATTTAATAAGGTCATGGCTAATCTCCTCATGTTCACATTCCTACCCTTTCCCCTTGATTCCTCTCCTGATCAAGAATCTATCTAATCTTAGCTGTTAATATACACAAGCACACTGCCCACAGCCCCTGGCCCCCACAGCTCGCTGTTACGATGAGTTACAGAGAACACTCAACCCTCTGACAGAAGAAATCCTTTGTCACCTCAGTGTTAAAATGACACCCCTTTATTCTGTGACAATGTTGGCTGGTCCTAGAAACCCCTATGAGGGGAAACATCCCCTCAGCATTTACTTTGTCAAGCCCCTTTAAGAATTCTTTGTCTCAATACGATTACGTCTCATTTCACTAAACTCCAGTGAGTAGAGTCCCAAGCTGTTTAGTCTTTTTGCTCTTAAGATGTCATCCATACCAGGGATTATTCAAATGAATCTTCTCTGAACTGCCTCCATTGAAATAATTGCTTAAACAAGGGAACTAAAACTGCTCACAGTACTCAATATGTGGTCTTACAGTTACATATGTGGTCTTACCTTTTACAGTTGCAGTAAGACTTCCCTTCTCTTATATACTAACCCCTTGAAATGCACACTTTTAGCTTCCTTCATTCTTGAATAGGGATGTCACATTGGCAGTTTTCCAATCCTGTGGTATTTCTCCAGAATCCAAGGATTTTTGTGAAAATTACATCCAATTATCCCACTATCTCTGTAGCTACTTCTGTTTCAGGATTTTAGGATTTTTTTGGTGGGGTTTATCCGGTCCTTGTCTCGGTGGAGGATCATATCTCACCGTTTCTTCATTCCTGAAGAAGGGCTTATGCCCGAAATGTCGATTCTCCTGCTCCTTGGATGCTGCCTGACATGCTGCAGTTTTCCAGCAACACATTTTTCAGCTCTGATCTCCAGCATCTGCAGTTCTCACTTTCTCCCAGGATTTTAGGATGGAAGCCATTGAAAAATAGACTATTCCAAGACCAGCAGGAAATGATGACAGCCCCCACTGTGTGAGAGACTGGTCCAGAGAATCTCAGTCAGGTGGATCACTGACTGTCATGGAAATTAAACTGACTGGAATCAGATGCTAACAAGAGCAAAGAAAAAGCTTTATTTTTACCCACTGTAGTGGGCCAATACACTTGGCAAAAACGCCTTGTGTAAGGGCACTGAACATAATTAACGTATTCCTTTTATGCTCTTCTTATCACACGCTCAAGGACAAGGGCTCGGAAACATTCGAGTTCTTATTTTCTCATCCCCTTTCCGTGGACATAACTGTCTTTATGTTTTCCTTAGCTTTTTCTGCTGAATTTGACTGCACGCCAGGCAAGGTTGAATGTTTAAAAAGTTCAGCAAAGACAAGCTGTCTCTTCGACTGCAGAATTCAGCAAAGTGTTTGCAACGTTCGGAAAAGGTTTAAATTTAGCATAGCATTCGCTTTCAGATTTCACAGTAAATGTTAATTTTGTTAATTTCCCCTTACCTTTCCTTTTTTTGTCATTTTATAGCAACAAGGACAAAGGAAACAGAGACAGAATAAAAAAAAAAGAAATGTACAAAACAATATTTAAAAAAATACAGGGCCAGATATCTATACATCAGCGATTTTAACGGCTGCCCGTGTTGTAAGGTGCACTTGAAACGGTCCTAGTCACCTGTTCGCCTTCTAGCTTTTCCTCCTGAGGTTTTTCACCACTATCCAGCCGCCAGATCGTGCAACTTCCCCTCTGCTGATTGGGGTAGTGTTGCTTTCACTTGATTCGATGCTTGACACAAAAGTGTAGAGAGTTTTACACAGTAACACAATATCACATCCTCACAGTGGTCTGTTATCTCTCTTACCTTAGGTCATGGGCCCATTCCTGTAATTGGTGGCCTACCAAACAAAATCTCAAACAGGGTAAGATTAGATCTTCCTCTCCTGCTAGATCTCATATACGTTAGCAAAACTTTGTCCATGTCAATCCTAGTTCCTCATAACATTTCGTCCATTTATATGTTTTAGGGTAGCATTTGTCCTTTCCACTGCCCCACCGCTCGATGGGTGGTAGGCACAGTGTTGTCTCATGTTTATTCCCAAATAATCACGGATCTGCTGCAAGGTATTATTGACAAATGGTGTCGCATTGTCACTACAAAGGCTTTCAGGAATGTCCCATCTTGGAATTATTTCAGTTAGAAAAGCCGAGGCACTGGCATCCTGTTTTGACGTGGGGAACGCTTCCAACCATTTGGAAAACATATCAACTATAATCAGACAATATATGTTCCCTCCGCTGGGAGTTAGTTCAAAGAAATCCATCTGTAAATGCTCAAAGTGTCTTTGGGATTGGGGGTGTGCTGCCTGTCTCATCTGTAATCCCCTCCCCACATTATTAGTGGCACAGATAACACATTGTTCACAATATGTCTGGGATTAATGCGTAAATCCCTTAGTGTATCAATGTGCCGAAATACTGTTGTACATCTCCCATTTTGATGCATGGTCCTTACTGTGTGTCGGTTTGGCATAGAATAGAAATAAAGATTATGGTAGACAGGCTTTACCATTAGGACCACAACACACCCCTTCCTTCATGCTGCGCACTGCCCTTGTTCACTCACGCTTCTCCTCCAGCGTTGCCTGTGACTGTAATTCCCGTACGTCTGCTGTTGGGGTGCAAATCTTTGTCATGCACATGTCAAACTGATCACTTCGCGGCTGCTAGGCTGCCGACCTTGCTGCTGTGGCTGCCTTTGCATTGCCTTAAGAAATAGAATCGTTATTTTTTGTGGGGGCTTCACATTTACATATAGAAATTGATTTGGGCTGTAGGACCACTTCAAAGAGGTCAGAAATCAGACCATCGTGCGTGATGGGCTTTCCAGTGGAGGTCAAGAAGCCCCTGTGTTTCCATAGGGTTCCAAAGTCATGTACAACCCCGATGCATATCTGCTGTTGGTGTAAATATTCACTGGCCTTCCCTCAGCCAATTTACATGCCTCAGTCGAGGCAAATGATGAGAAAGGAATGATCCCACTTTACAGCATATGTAACACATTTCTGGCCTGTCTCCTTGCTCCTGAATGTTGACCGATCCACAAAAGCCTCCATATCCGGATTCTGAAGTGGAGAATCCTGCAAGTCTGGTCTAGGGCTGCAAATTTCATTAGTTACAGCAACACACTCATGTGGGTCTCCTTCTCCTTCTGTGGGGAGAAGGCTAGCAGGGTAAAGGATGTTGCATCACTTCATTGTAATGTCAGGCGTCTCAAATAATAGTGTTTTATCTGAGCCAACGTGCTGATGACATGTGTGCTGTCTTTTACTCGGAAAGCAGTAAGGATACTGCATGTGGGACCAGTAGGGTTAATTCAGCATAGCCGATTATATCCCCTGGATGCTACAACAGCCTTTTCAGATGCAGCCATGGTTTGCAAGCATTTAGGCAATCCTGCCACTATGGGGTCTAGTTTAACTGAAAAATAAGCTACTGGCTGCAATCGTTCCTCTATAAGCCTGCAACCGGGCAGATGTCATGCAGTCACGCTTCTCATCTACCGTTTG
The DNA here is from genome assembly GCF_004010195.1 of Chiloscyllium plagiosum. Classification (NCBI taxonomy): domain Eukaryota; kingdom Metazoa; phylum Chordata; class Chondrichthyes; order Orectolobiformes; family Hemiscylliidae; genus Chiloscyllium; species Chiloscyllium plagiosum. The sequence goes on along the minus strand of NW_025212839.1, from coordinate 24,139 downwards.
TACAAAAGGCTTGTTTGGATTCGGAATCCCCAATGTAGGTGTAGTTTATGCTGCTATCAAGCAATCATCTATACACTGCAGAAGCGCTGACCCCAGGGTTGAAACAAAAGTCTCCAGAATCCTGAATAGAGCCTCATTGTATTTGGTGGGGGGCTCACAGTAACCTTTACAAAGTCATGTGAAGTTGTATGATTTCTCTTTGAATAAAAAAATCAAATCAGAATTGACTATCTGGGTGTACCAGTGCACTTAAAAAGGTATTTGCTAAATCCACAACAGAGAATCATTTACTGTCCGGTGGAATTTGATCTAATATAGAACAAGGGTTAGGAACATTTGAGGCGCGCGGAACAACAGAGTTATTGCCTGGAAAGGGGGATTCAAAGACTGGAGTAATTCCTGCTATAGCCTCAGGTTTTAACGGGTATTCTGCACTGGCAGCGGTGCCATAAATCTCTCTCGTAGCACAACTCCTGATGCACCCATTGAGTTCAGGAACCTTCCACTCAACTTTATTGGCGTTTACTCTCTGAACTGGCTTGATTTAATGACTGAATATGCTGCCCCTGTGTCTACTAAAAAAAGTAACTGGTGTACCGTCCACATATAACATAGAGGTAGGCATCGACTTATAGGCGTCGTTGTTATAATGAACGTATTGTCCACACTTCGCAATCGCAGTGCTCAATATCGAGGTGGGACACGTCTCAAGGCCAATAAGGTTAGTGGAAGAGATTAGCATAAGCGAGTCTTCGTTACCAAGCATAAAGGAAAGAGGCTTACCTGTTCCTTGTGGGCTGCCGACCTCGAACTCAGTCTTCCCCTGCCAGTCACACTGCTGCCTAGCCTCCAGGGCCGAGTGAGCCTGTCTGTGCAGGCACTGTCACGCCCAGTGGTCCATTGCTCTACAAACTAAGCACCTGCCAGATCGATCTCTGCCAGCACTTCTTCTGCAACCCCTTCCTCAACCTTCCCCTCTGCCTTTCTCTTTTCCCGCAGCATATCCCTCCAACGGCTGGATGACCATTTACATCAAAGTAAGCTGAGATTTATGCTTTTGCTGTCCATCTTTAGTTTCCACCTATCCTTCTCCTGGGTAAGCAATTTTTCAGCATGTCTGACATTTTGTTCTATCAAATTCAGTTTTCCCGTGTCCCAGGTAATATATGTGCCTTTTATCTTTTTCACTATTTCGTCCTTCATTCCATTGATGAAGCTGTTCCTCAGGTGTTCCTCATACGCCGTGATTTCTGCCATTATGTCGTCGGTTGGTCTCAGTCCACTATGGATGCTATGGACTACAGTGAGGCTCGTAAGGTACTGGGACACTGTCTCATCTTCTCCTTGTTTACACATTGCAGTTTTGATCATATCCATTCGCACTGGGAATGCCTCCCTACAGGCGATTGCCAGTGCTGCAACAAAAGCACTAAAGTCTTCATTTTCTTCCGCTTGTGGGTCGGTTGATCTGGCATGGACATTTATGGCTGGCCAGTTATACATGATTTTGGTGACATCAGCACAAAGCTTTCATCCCAAGAGGCGTCTCATCGTATGCAATGTGGGACGGAGGTTGGTACAGAACTTCGTGACTTCTTCGGTGAACTTATTCCCTCCAATCTTACGTGGATCAGGCAACTGCCCAGAGGCACGTCCGAAATCTTTAATGGTCCATGTTCAGTGGACCCACACTGGGCACCCTTCTGGACCTGCAACATCAACCATTGGTGCTTGCAGAACTACCTGGTAAGATGATCATATGCCAATACTCTCACTGCCTGACTCATCATCCGTCAAGGGGTGACCGTGGACAGACTCTGGATGCCTTCCTGTCGTGGACTGGGCATCCTTCTTTTGGCCTTCTTCCTTCAGTTGGTTGGCTTTGGCATGCCATCGGTAATTCAGCAGACCCTGAGGCTGCGGTCGCTAACTTGGGATCTTCACCGGGCAGATCTTGGAGGGCTATTCGTCTCGGAGGGTAGCCATCTATGTCAGGATCTGAAACAGACGTAAGGCACTGTTCAGCTTCGTTAGGTTTTTTCTGCACACGTCTGCATGTGCTCTAGTGTTGGTACATATATTAAATATGTCTTTTACTTGACATTTCCTTTCACTGATATCAGCCTCAGCCTTCCACATATTATAAACACTCCAATTCCTAGGTTCTATTTTCCCCTTCCGTTTCTCCTACTGTCTCTCCTCGAACCGTGACCTCAGTATTTCCAATTGCCTTTTACTAAAATCACATTCCTTGATCCACAATTCTAACTGCTTTACAGACTCTGGGCCGTAATTATTTAACAAAAACTGTATTGTTGGTTGGCCATTCCAAGTACTCTGTTAACCCTCTTTTTGTTTGGTCTTGCTGAAGCCCATTTTCCGCGTTACTGGAAAAGTGTTCAGCTCTCTCGCGGTGCCGTTATCTTTTCCATTTAACTTGCCTTTACCTCTGGAGGTCTCCTCTCGCATTGGGCACGTCCGCCACAATGCCTTGTTTTTTTTGTAAACCAAGAAACCACGTACCCGGTATGTCTTTGGCGAGTCAAACTCAACCTGTGTTGATTCCAAGTCTAAAACCACCCTTAGCCTACTGTCTCTTAAACACTTTAGAGACGGCAATTCTTTCCCTTGAGGTTTGCTCGAATACCGTGCGAGAATTTACTGAACCCTCTTCCTGATTAATTTATTCTCTTACAATGAGTCCCTACATAGGATTATTAAAGCGACGGCTCTTACCCCAACACTATTCCATTCAAACCCCCAGCTATGGCGCAATCCACAGACTCCCAGTCCTCTCACGCAAAGGGAACACTTCAGTGCTCAAGATGATGTGAAGGACCGTCAAGGCGCTGCCACCTGCGCCTCCTATGAATCTTCAGAATCTTACCTAAACGCGGGATATTAGACGAGCCCCCACGTTTACTGTCATGGAAATTAAACTGACTGAACTCAGAAGCTATCAAGAGCAAAGAAAAAGCTTTATTTTTAACAACTGCAGGGAACCAATACACTTGGCAAAAAACGCTTTGTGTAAGGACCCGGAACAAAATTCATATATTCCTGTAAACTATTCTTCTCACACGCTCAAGAATAAGGTCTAGGAAACATTCGAGTTCTTATTTTCTCATTCCTTTGCCGTGGAAATAACTGTCTCTATGTTATTCTTTAATTTTCCATTACACTGACGGAGGGGAAATCAGGATCTCAGCTGTGGATCAACTAATGATTGATAAATATTTCACACCACTTCCATAGTTTTGTAATCCACATTTTAATTTATATAGCTCCATATCAGGAGTGCATTTTAACAACCTATCCCTTTGTCGTGTGCATATTTCGGTCTGTATAGAAAATCATTTATTTCCTGTATTTTGTATTGCATAAATGTATTTCATTAATGTTGTCTCTGTTCATATTTCATTGTCGATGTATCCTTGAATCTGTTCTTTGTATGAGTTAATAAGAGCACAGTTCCAATGCTAGTGATTGGGAAACATCATTGTTCCTCCGCCCAGACTGAACAGCCATGTCCCCGAATCCTCTCCACCTTCTTTCTTTTCCCCAATGTCATAACCACAATGTAAATGAAGTCCAGTAAGTGATACACCGTCACAGTTTCTTAGCATCGATAACATCAACAACATGACCCACACCAGCCCTCTCTGATTCTGGAATAACAATCTGAATATTGCAATGATTGATCTGTAGTTACAGGATGTGTTTCTCCATGTAAGAGCAGGGAAGTATGTTTATGTTCTGTTAAACTTCTGGCATCATTTCCATACCCAAGGCAGACTGAATGATTACACGCAAACAATCTTCCATCTTCAACAGTCCTTCCTTCAGTCACACTCACATATCACACCCAGAATGCACTAACGTTCAAAGTTATTTTGAATTTTAATGAAATAGTATTGAATTGAAAGGGATTAACTGAGCTGTTTATTCGGCAATTGTGATTATGTCAGTCTCCATGGATCCTATGCGTCTCTCTTCTATGAATAAGGAATGCTTTCAGTGTTTTATCCCATCGTATGAGCGTGAGCATCACCCACACCAGTAACAGGAAACGGCTGCTTCAGAGAGAGGCTGAGGAGAGATCAGAAACTGATAGCATTAGACTGGAATGTTCCAAAACTGGATCAGAATCTGAAACATGAGACTGAAATTCAAACTTTGTGAGAAGATTTGTAGCTCGGGTGCTCGTTGTTGTGGTTCTGTTCGCCGAGCTGGGAATTTGTGTTGCAGACGTTTCTTCCCTGTCTAGCTGACATCCTCAGTGCTTGGAAGCCTCCTGTGAAGCGCTTCTGTGATGTTTCTTCCGGCATTCATAGTGATTTATATCTGCCGCTTCCGGTTGTCAGTTCCAGCTGTCCGGTGTTCCAGTGGTTGGTGTATTGGGTCCAGGTCGATGTGCTTATTGATTGAATCTGTGGATGAGTGCCATGCCTCTAGGAATTGCCTGGCTGTTCTCTGTTTGGCTTGTCCTATGATAGTCGTGTTGTCCCAGTCGAATTCATGTTGCTTGTCATCTGCGTGTGTGGCTACTAACGATAGCTGGTCGTGTCGTTTCGTGGCTAGTTGGTGTTCATGGATGCGGATCGTTAGCTGTCTTCCTGTTTGTCCTATGTAGTGCTTTGTGCAGTTCTTGCATGGGATTTTGTATAATACATTGGTTTTGCTCATGCTGGGTATCGGGTCCTTCGTTGTGGTGAGTTGTTGTCTGAGGATGGCTGTTGATTTGCGTGCTGTTATGAGTCCTAGTGGTCGCAGTAGTCTGGCTGTCACTTGTCGACTGGGACAACACTATTATTATAGGACAGAAGCGCTTCACAGGAGGCTTTTTTCCTTACTCCCTTGTTAAAAAGGGGTGTCATGTTAGTGTGTTTCCAGTGCACTGGGATCGTTCCTTACTTAATTGGTTCCTGAAAGATAAACACGATTGCCTCCACTCCCTCTTCACCTATCTCCCTTATAACACTGGCATGTGGTCCATCTGGTCAAGGTTATTTAACCACCTTCGTGTTATTCAATTTTTTTCTGGCATGTTCTCAATAGTCGTGGCCATCACACTCAGCTCTGGCCCCTCAATCTCTTGATAGTTTTAGGAATTACTCGTGTCTTCCACCGTGAAAGCTGATGCAAAGTATTTATTCAGTTCCTTGACCATTTTCTCGTTCCCCACTTCTATCCCTCCAGTATCATTTTCCAGTGGTCCATTGTTCACTTTTGCCGCTCTTTTTTACTTTATATATCGGAAGAATCTGTTACAGTCTTCTTTTACATTACTGGCTAGCTTACCCCCATATTTAAAAATCTCCCTCCTTATTTTGTTTTGTTTGCACTCTATTTTGTCTTTGTAAGCTTCCCAATCCTCAGGTTTCCCACTGCACGATGCCACATTATATCCTTTATCTTTTGCTTTTATGCTATACCTGATTTCCTGTCATTGCTGTTGCACTACCTTTCCTGCCGGGCCCGTCTCCCAGTCAATTATCCCCAGCTCCTCCCTCATGTCTCTGTAATTGTCTTTATTCAGCTGTAATACCGTTGCTTCTGATTCTAACTTCTCCATCTGAAATTGCAGAGTAAATTCAATCATGTTATGATCATTGCCTCCTATGATTTCCTTCACCTTAAGCTTCCCTCATCTACTCTGCCGACACAAGTTGCTCCAAGAAGCCATCTCTTCGACATTCCACAAATTACTTTTCTTGTGAAGCACTACCAACCTGAATTGCCAGTCAACCTGCATTATGAAATACCACATGGTCACTGCAATTTTACCTTTCCTTCAGATCTTTCCACCTCTTGGTGTGTCTTGCACCCCAACTCCCTGTACATACTGCATTTTT
>NW_025212839.1:0-2729 GCF_004010195.1 Chiloscyllium plagiosum | reverse complement strand
GAGTGCGGGATGCGGGTCCCGGGACGGAGTGCGGGAAGAGAGTCCCGGGACGGAGTGCGTGATGCGGGTCCCGGGACGGAGTGCGGGATGAGAGTCCCGGGACAGAGTGCGGGATGCGTGTGCCGGGACGGAGTGCAGGATGCGGGTCCCGGGACGGAGTGCGGGAAGAGAGTCCCGGGACGGAGTGCGTGATGCGGGTCCCGGGACGGAGTGCGGGAAGAGAGTCCCGGGACGGAGTGCGTGATGCGGGTCCCGGGACGGAGTGCGGGAAGAGAGTCCCGGGACGGAGTGCGTGATGCGGGTCCCGGGACGGAGTGCGGGATGCGGGTCCCAGGACGGAGTGCGGGATGCGGGTCCCAGAACGGAGTGCAGGATGAGAGTTCCGGGACGGAGTGCGGGATGAGAGTCCCGGGACAGAGTGCGGGATGCGTGTGCCGGGACGGAGTGCAGGATGCGGGTCCCGGGACGGAGTGCGGGAAGAGAGTCCCGGGACGGAGTGCGTGATGCGGGTCCCGGGACGGAGTGCGGGATGAGAGTCCCGGGACGGAGTGCTGGATGCGGGTCCCGGGACGGAGTGCGGGATGCGGGTCCCGGGACGGAGTGCGGGATGAGAGTCCTGGGACGGAGTGCGTGATGCGGGTCCCGGGACGTAGTGCAGGATGCGGGTGCCGCGACGGAGTGCGGGATGCGGGTCCCGGGACAGAGTGCGGGATGCGGGTCCCGGGACGGAGTGCGGGATGCGGGTGCCGGGACGGAGTGCGGGATGCGGGTCCCGGGACGGAGTGCGGCATGCGGCTCCCGGGATGGAGTGCGGGATGAGAGTACGGGAAAAGAGTGCGGGATGTGAGTCCTGGAACGGAGTGCGGGATGCGAGTACGGGAAATGAGTGTGGGCTGGAATGGATTGCGGGTTGTGAGTCCCGGAGCACAGTGTGGCCAGCGAGTCCCAGGTGGAGACCAATTTGAGGGAGTCAACAATGTCTTCTTTCTAACTTACTTTTAAACTATTTTGTTTTCCTCTGTTGTGTCTTAGATTTGTACCTGGATACTTGTCCCTAAGATGGTGCAATAAGAGGCAGCCATTGTAAAAACATTTCACTGTATTCCTACAATAAAGGATATTCTATTCTGAATCTTCAAAGAAGAGCTCTCATGGTGGTCAAAGCAAAGGATGAAAGGACACTAGGAGGTTTCCCTTACGAGTGTTGATATGGACATTGGGCCCTGGGAGAAACTTGTCCCAGCTGGTACAACCAAATGAAAAGTAGTGCAGCTTTCTTCAAAGGAAAGTGTATATTAGACGGAGAGAGCAAACACAAGAGAGGAAATCCTGTTTTAGCAGCTCATCCAAAACTAAACCGGCTATGGTACCCTGTCCCATCTACATCAGAACATTCCAGATGCAAGTCGATTTGAGAAATCACCGAGATAGTCACTGGAGCCCTACCTCACTGAGCATGGTCACCTTCACCCTCTACAGGGGTTAACAAAGGAAGAATTTAGCACAGTGGCACCTCCAATAAGTTCAACAATTTGAGGCAAATAACTTTTAATTTCTTTCCCTGCAATCCTTTCCTTCATTCCTCCAACATCCCAAAAGAACAACAAAAACCACTAAAGACAAACAAAAGTGCAACTTGAGTTATCATGGATGTATTCACTTGTATTTGCTTGGATTTTCCAAATTGCATGGTGGCTCGAGTCAGTTACTCATTTATATTTATTTTAGCAATAATTAGTCAGAGATAACAATAGTTTGAGCAAGCACTGTTCAGAATATTTTAATGTCCTTTCCAGCACTAATTCCGTCACAGTTAGATGCAATGAAAAGAATGTGAAAATTAAGTTCTTTGCAAATGACTCCGTTTCCATTCTCTAAAGTCTGATTTGTAATGTTATGTCCACCAAGACATTGTTACTTTAAACAAGGCACGGTAATGTGCCAGACACATTCCCCTGCCTCCAGCTGGATAATCGACATTTTTAACCTTGTCTACAGATCTTTCAATGAGTTGACCAGATGTCCAGGCCTTGCGTTCCGGTCGAGATGGAATCTCACAACGCAGTGAGGATTATCCTGGGGATTTCGCTTCATTTCAAGTGAGTGCGGCGTTGAAATCTTTCCAAGACATTTTGACTTCCTGACTTTGACTCTTCCCGACAGAGATCAATGAAGCTGTCTAGCCAAGTTGCCATGTAAAACCCGCCCTTGTGGGCAAAGTGCACGTGTAAGTGTACAGGATAGGAAGTTCTCTGGTTCATTTCCCAGTATGTGCTCAGTCGCTTCGGGCTGCTGCTGTGCTGCAGGACTTGCATGTTTTTAGAATCCTTGAATATTACTGTCTACGAGAAGTCCTTTTGGCGCATTGCGTCAGTGCTAGTTCTTAGATTAGATTACTTGCAGTGTGGAAACAGGCCCTTCAGCCCAACAAGTCCACACCGACCCTCCGAAGATCAACCCACCTAGACCCATACCCCTACATTTACCCCTTCACCTAACATTACTGACAATTTAGCATGGCCAGTTCACCTTACCTGCACATTTTTGGACTGTGGGAGGAAACCGGAGCACCCGGAGGAAACCCACGCAGACACGGGGAGAACGTGCAAACTCCACACAGTCAGTCGCCTGAGGCGGGAACTGAACCCAGGTCTCTGGTGCTGTAAGGCAGCAGTGCTAACCACTGTGCCACTGTGCTGCCACTCGATTTTTCTAAACACTACAATTAT